>NW_026570971.1:5099151-5350500 GCF_026225935.1 Boleophthalmus pectinirostris | reverse complement strand
AAAACGATCGTCCTTTAAGAGCGTTTGGAAAGAGACAAGTCTTCATTTGTGCTGCTCTGGTGGGAGGGGCCACGTACAGAGACGCTGGAGACGCTGCTGTGATAAACACCACAGAAAATTAACAAGATTTTAAAAGAAAATATAATTCAAATATTTCAGTAGAAAATCAGCCGAGGGCCAGATTAAAGGTCTTGGAGGACCGGATCCAGCCCCTGGGCCGTATGTTTGACACTCCTGGTTTAAACCATTGAACGACCATGTTAAACGTGTCAAAACAGGTCAGACAGTAAATACATATGTTTACTAAAAATCACGTCTAACAAATGTGAAATGAGAGAACACAGAACAAGAGCCTAAAACGCTGCTTGCGGCTCGTCCCTCCCTGTTCTCTCACACTTCTCAGATGGGCCTGCGCCTGTGCCGTCCTCCTCACTCCCCCGGCTTCCTTTTATAGAACACTTGACAACTCCAAGCACAGCAGATGCATGGCTCCAGCCCACAGCCACAATAGAACTGCGTGTCCACCATCTCGCCTCAAACAGATGTTCTTCTTTATGCGTCCTGTGCTCCGCTCGACTCTCCGAAGGTATTTCTTTTCTTTTCCTGGAGAGTTAAAGCCGGAGCTTGTCTGCCCAGGGCTAATGGGAACAAACTGCCGCTGTCAAGGAAACACAAACTAAAGTGAAATGAGTTAGTTTGTTGGGCTAAATGAATGATTTTGTTGCGCCAATTTACTCCAAATATCCTGTTCATTTCCTGATCACTGTCACGTCTAAACAGACCCTTAAAACAACCACAGAGCCTCAGGCCACCCTGTTGTTACCACTGCAGCATTGTTACTGCGGAGAAGGAAAGTAACAATAACAAAATTTCTTTTAAAAACATTAACTAAAAATTGTGAATTTATTATTTACAGTGTAGGGAAAAAAACTGAATGGTGTGGTGAAAATAAAAAGGATTTAAACAAAAATGAACTACTAAACTAAGACCCCGTTTACACTAAAACAAATCCACGTATCACCGTATCGGAAACGATCTGCGTCCAGACACGTCGTTTCTGTGTCCGCAATCAAAGCCTTCCCGATCCATAACCGCCTGAAACGCTCGTCACGTGATCGGCTGGTGTCACGATGTTCGGACGTCCTGTGAGCGGTAAAAACAAGGAAGTCTGAAGTTGCAGCAGCTGATTTTGAGCTGAGGGAGACGGCGAGTGTAAAAACAGTCTTTTCGTGGACCGACGACGAGGTTCAGTTGTTACTTTAGCGTAACACTGGATTTTAAAGACGAGTAAAGAGGCTCAGAGTGACGACCGACTCGTTTCTGTGTCGGCAAGTCTCCCCTATCCACACAGTTTGAGCATATTTGTTTACGTTTTACAGAAACAAAACTTAAAACCGCATGGCTCATTTGCATAAACTGAGTGCTCAAAAAATAACTCGCTATTGTGCGCTGATGCGGTTCAGCTTCTGTCGGACTAAAGGACAAGAATATGAGTGTTGTTTCTGTGACAGAGGGGTGTTCTGCTGATGGTGAGTCTGTTCTGTGTTTCTGTCGTGTTGGAGATGGTTCATGTGAAACTTTTCAGAGATTATACGTCTAGACACACGTTTATATGAATGGACATATATTCTAGCCTCTTAGTGTTTTTTGGTGGTGAATTACTTGGCGGTGCACAGACCCACATCAGAGTATCAGTGTTTTCAGGCGTCCACACGGTGCCGGATCAGATCTGTACGATGAATTCGTGGGAGCTGGAGGCACCAGATCGTTCCGTCTCTGGAGCCGTTTTCCATCGGATTAGTGCGAACGAACACTGCATCCACAACAAAAACGACTCGAATACGAACAAGTGTGGACGGGGCCTAAGGAGCCCTAACTAAGTACAACTCAGAAAAACTAAAATTGTACTGCAAAAACAAGGTGTCTCATCGAAGTCAATAAACAAATGCAACAGCTGGAAACTTAACGAAAAAATGAGACAACCAAAATCAACCAAACAAAAGCCGAGTTGGCCGCAGGGATCCAGCCGCCCCGAGCAGGTAGAAGAGTGTCCTTTTATACTCGGCGCCCCACAGGTGGCATCTGCGGATTGGTGGGGGCAGAAGGCTGACTGGCCAATCCCCGTAGCGATCCGATGCCCAGCCTCAGTCCGGCGTCCGGTGCTCCCGCGCATTTGAGTCCAGGGCTCGAGGACCGATCGCAAACACACACAAAGAAAATAGAGAAAAACAGGAGCACTAATAATAATAATAATAATAATACACCAAAGGGCCGAGGCCCGTAACAAGCAGCATAACTTTCTGTTTGCCCAGCGAAGGCCGTAACAAATAATAAAGTGTCGTGAGTATACCACATGTAATTATTAAATGCTGAAATTATATATTTGTTTAAATGTTGTTAATGAAGTCACGCAATTAATGCTTAAAGGTTGTATGGAGGATTTTTTTTTGTTTCAAATTGTCAGTGATAGATTATAGATGCAGTCGCCTTGTAATTATGATGACCAAAAAAAAGAGAATAAAAATTCATCAACTCTGGACGTGGTGGGGCTAAACATTTGCCAATAGATAACGACACTGCCTCGTTATCTGTGAGCTGACAGGCTGTCAATCAAACTCCCTACGTTTCTAGTGTAACTGACTTGCCTGCGCCGCCGGTACGTGGTTTACGTACGACTGTCACACAGTCCACAGACGCAAGACGCACAGACGCTGTTTACTCCACCAACGCAACAGTTCTTAGCGGCTTTTTTTTTACCTATATCTTCCTCGCAGTTCGCACAAAGTTTGTTGCGATGGCGACAAGAATCCAGGAGCAGTTCGCCGCAAAAGAAAGTCCGTTTTTGAGGTCGCTGAAAGAAGAAGACAAGGGGAAAAGCAGCGAAGCCAAACTAAGGTGATTCTTGTAGATTCATTCCAGCGATGGCGCGACTGAAGCAGACGCAGGGTCTAAAGACTGAAGCACTGGTCCACAAATTACTCCTGGACAGGAAACTTCTGCTTATTATGAAAACGTACTTTATTTCCAAGAGCAAGACAAACGTTTTTCAGGACTCGAATGTGATATCCTATGTCTGAAAACGTCATTTTCAAGGCAAAGAAAGAGTCCGCTTGCTGCTGCGTGTTGTAGTTAGTTCATTCGCACGGAATCTCCGCGCAACCTTCTCTACACCCCTTTCCTGCTCCTCTCCCCGCTGCCCGATCCGCTCTTCTCCCTGCTCCTCACTTCTCGTCCGCGAACGAAATGTCCGCACACCCCCTCCCCCCGCTCCTCACTTCTCCGTCTTGTCTAACCAACACTGTAGTTAGTTGTTTACAAGTCATGTGCACCGGCTGTAAACAAACCTGTTTGTGGCGTAAGGAGGAGGCGGGAGGAGGTGTTTCTACGTAGGAGCTGTAGGGGAGGGGGGGTGGTTTCACGCATGCGCAACATTTGAAAAAGGACAAACAGTCGCTGGATTTCTCGTTCCTTGGAAAATCCTCTATACAACCTTTAACTACTGAAATCTGATATATGTGTTTAAAGAAACTGCTGTGTAGGTTGTGTCTTTTTAAGGAAGTTCTGTACAGAGCAGCTGACAAGGGGACATCCTGACTGGCTCCAAATCTAAATACATCCGGTCATTCCCATAAATGGAGAGGCTTCAGGGAGGATCCAAGGAGTGAACCTGATCAACATATCATTTGCATATTTCTGTGAATGTATATATACTGGGTTAAGGGACAGATGCAGGTGTTCAGACTGCCTGAAGTAAGACCTGTGTCGAATAGGCAATCAGGGACAGTGGTTTGACCCAGATTTTTGTGATTTCAATCGATCGATTCCAGTCATTATTTTCTACAACTGGAACACGCCAACACCAGGCATGAAAACGGGTCGGGGTGAAAAAGGTGAGAAGGGCACACGAGGGTTTTTCAAACAAATTTCGGTTAATAAGACCAGGCCCTGTCTAAAAGAATCGCAGTTCACCAGTATCTGCACTAGTGTTGTAGTCGAGACGCACTAATCGAGGCCACGACTTGTCCGAGACCACAGAGTCCCGAGACCAAGACCTCTCAGAGACCAAGACAAGACCAAGACTTTTAAAGGTCGAGACCAAGACCACAGCCCACTGAGACCCAATCGAAACCATTTTTGTCAGTTTTTACATTTATTTTGGCACATTTTTACCAGTGTTTTTGTAAATGTATCTCCAGTTTATCTGAAGCAAACTGTGCTGCACTGACACACTCTATGCCCCCTTTTTTGGACCCTCACCCACAGTTTGAGAACCTTTTCTTTAAGAGAACTTCCACTGGCACTTTACAGAAAACTGTGAAGAAAGTGAAGAAAGTGGGAAGGATTTTTCTGGTTTCCCAAATTCCTAGCTGGAGTTACATTCTCTTACTGGTTTTATAGTGGGATTTAGCCTCTGAACATTTAACGTATTTTTCAGGCCATAAGTCACACTTTTTTTCATGGTTTGGGTGTTTCTTGTGACTTATACTCCGGTGCGACTTATATATTAAAATTTTCACACTGACAGCCACGAGAGGTTCTAGTCTTGTGTGTCAGTATCTGCTGCTACTGTTCCTCCACTGTCACTCTACTGCGCATGTCTCCTGCAGAAAAAGCCGCTGTCCTGCTGCAAGTAGTGAAATATTCAGTCAAAAATGGTAATCGAGCAGCAGAAAGAAAGTTTGGAGTGAGAGAGAAACTTGTGACAGCGGGAGGATGCACCATGAAACTTTCCTTTGAAGTCACTGGACGGATGGACAAAGCCTGGACTTCAGTGACACCGAAACCATCCTGTCGGGATTCAGAAAGACACGAATAATTCTAAATGGAACTGATGCTGAGGAAGTGACACTCCGTTTTCCTCATGGATCTACCGTTTACCTCCGGAGGTCGTGCAGAAGTGACACCGAGGACGAAAAATTGAATGGATTTAGTGATTTGGAGTGAGATGGAGAGTTTGGTAAATTTGTTCTGTTCTGTTGTTTATGTTATAGTTTATCTGAAGAACTTTGAAATATATGACGTTAGCAGTCTTGCCTTTCATGATAAAACGTCTGCTCCTGGTCTCTGATTTTATAAAATACATTTCCCCAAAAAGTGCGACTTATTTATGTTTTTTTCTTCTTCATTACGCATTTTTTGGCTGGTGCAACTTATACTCCGGAGCGACTTATAGTCCGAAAAATACATCGTGACAAACAGATTTATTTGGCATTTTATTTGGCAAACCTCAGCTCACATGTCGCAGTAGGGAGTAGTAGTAGGGTCCGGTCAAGTGGTAACGGAGGGAAACAGGGTCAGATTTTTGACATTCAAATGTCTCTTATTCAGAAACTAGAGGAACTATTGAAATAAGTAAAGTATCAGAATGTAGGAAAGAGTTACACTCCAACAGGGTCAAGTTAAACCTGTGAGATTCTTTCAAGTTCAAGACAAAAAATTTAAAAACTCATGTCGGTAACGGAGGGAATGAAATATGCAGCACTTTTTGGGCAATAAATCCAAACAGTGATAACTCTTGGTTCTCACTTCCATATCCTTAACAAACTGGTTTGAATATTTGCTTCATATAGTTTTCTACCATATGGTACAAGATTAGGTTGAAAAACCTCTGACTTTTTGACTCATGAGATTTTTTATTAAGAAAGTTCATGGTAACGGAGGGAAAAGTAACGGAGGGAAAATTGTACAAACAAGTAGAAGGTGCAGGATTTTACATCATTTGTTGCTTTTTTCTTCTGAAAACTTTAATATTACTTCAAAATGAAAGGAAACTATTTCTATAAAATATGTCAGTCCTTCCAAGATAATTTTTATCATTTTTAAATACATATTTTTTTTTTTTTTTTAAAAATCATGTCCCTTCATCAACAGTTCAAAGATGGAATAACACAAGATATGATGAAATACAAACATTTATTTACATGATTTTTGGGTCTTTGAAATTTGGGAAATAATTTTTTGTTCCATGTTTCATACATGGTCTGTTTAAAACATATGGAACTTTAGAAACAAAAATGGTTCAGAAAAAAGGTCAACAGTTTGATAAACTAGAGTACATATGTATCTGTTCAATACATTTTTATATCAGATGCAATTAACTTGAATTTTTGGCCTTGATGTTTACTTCTGCTTGACCAGGTCCAGTAGCATTAATTTTGATTCATTTTTGGTTCGCGTTTTGTCTTGCCCTTCAAATCATCGCCAACTAAGGATCGACCCGATGTGCGCTATATGCAGAGAGGAGCGAGAGCGTGACGAAGGTGAGGAGGGGCAACTAACATGAGGCAAATGGATGGACAGGTAGGATGTTTTAAAAGGTTTAACCTGTCCTGTGATACACACTGGTCCACGAAGGCACATCACCCCCTAAAACTTTTCTCATCGAATCCAACTTCAAATTTTGACGAAAGGTGAGAGATTTTCTTACCTATTTGCCTCTCTTTGCTTTTTTTTTTTTTTTTTTGCATCTTGGGCCACAGCTTCTTCTCTTTTTTTCCTTCTCTTCTTTTTCTCGCGCAGTTGAAACGAGCAGTCATCGCCACAGGGCTAATGGATATTAACAGCGGCTCTGATTTACTGTCAACAAAACACAAATTGAAAATGAAATTAGTTGGGGGCCAGGTCCTTTCTATGCATTTTAAAAGGCGCGTGTGTAGTGTAGTCGAGTATTGTAGCACCAGAGGCTAATGGAATACTAAATGTGCATCAGATACAGAGAGAGATGTTGTCTTCATCCATCAGCTGTAAACAGGCAGAGCGTTCTTCTCACGTCTTAAATCAGCAGCGTCATTTGCAAACATGATTGGACTTCCATATTTCAGATCAAACCCACATCTAAGCAGCGCAAATGAAGAGAATCCATCGATATATTGTGGTCTTGCCGTTTCGCGGATCTTTTTTTGGTGCAATTGTGCATGCTTTTTTTTAATGAATGTGGATTGAGGATCATGGACGGGTAGCAATTACACACGGGTGGGTCAGGACTAGACCAGGTCTAATCTTGGACTTAAGAGAGACAACGCCGTGCAGTTTGTCGCACTTACCTCCGTGAGGTGCGGAGCTGAGCCGGTCCTTTCTCCTGCGGTCACCTAGTTTACTCCTGTTTCAGTCCTAGTTCACTCCTGGAATCAGTCCTAGGTTAGTCCTGGGTTAGTCCTGGTTTAGTCTTAGTTCAGTCCGTGGCGTAGGCAGTGCAAAAGTTTGATATAATCTCAGGTTAACGTGCGGGTGCGGTGTTGTACTGCGCGTCCTGTGTCTCCAAAAATGGACTCGTGCAGGACTCTGCGCTGTAGGGCTCCATTACAGACCGGGACGGAAAACGGAGAATTTCTTGTGCAAGTCATTGTTAAATGCTCATTTGCTCTTCGGCGTGTTGCAGAATGACCGACTGTTTGTGTCTTGCTCCTTCTGAGTCACAGACGCTACGAGAGACGCTCAGTTTAATGGCCCCAATGAACGGTAATGAAAACCCGGACATTTCCATCACTTTATTTAAAAAAACCTGGACGCCCAGGACAGGACGCAAAAAACGGACATGTCTGGGGAAAAACAGACTTTTGGTCACCTACACAAGCTCTTAATCTATACTCGACATTAAACTCACATTTTGTCACAGAGATACACTGTACTCAGGTTGGTTTTGTGGAGCGTCTGTGCACCACACAGAGACAAGAACCGGTGAAAGAACTGGATCAGCAGCCATTGTGTTTTCAACAACTGCATAGTACGATCAATACAACCTCGCACACAGGCTGCAGCCTTCTGACGCTTCCTTCAACAAGCTTGGAGTTTTAACTGGGAAAACTGCACGGAGACATTCCTGAGTATGTCACAGTTACAGATCAACCAATACGTTGTTGTTGTTTTTTTTTTTAATTGCAAAAAGCTGAAAGCAGTTGTTTAGGATCCAAAGAAACTGATGTTATTAATGCAGGATTTTTTTTTCCCACTCATTCTGTTGTGATACGTCTCAGTGCAATAGAAGACTTATTTTATTATATTTGTGTGTGGATTTTGCATGTTTTTATATGTTGCATGTTTATTTGCTGTTTTTATCAGTTTTTATTTCATTTTTAACCCCCATGCTCTCCTTAGGGTCACATAGACCCGAAGAAACTTTTTTTTTTCCTTCCCACTCTCTTGCGGCGGGTCAATCAGACCCAAAAAATTAATTTTCATTTATTTTAGGGTCTGACCCTGAGGAGAGTGTGAGGCTTAACCCTACATTAGCACCGTCCTATACTCCCATCCATTTGACTTCTCGGCCAGTGAGCACCTGTAGCAATTAACACATCTGGAGAAGGGCGGCTAGAGAGAGAAATAAAAGTGAGAACAGGAGACTGACCCAGGGAGTGGGGATGCCGCTACAGAGGAGCCACCGCCGTAAGTCAGATCGAGCACCACGACACCGGAGCGACGCAGAGGCTAACCTTTAAGTGTTAGACACTTGTTAGTGATGCTCCAGCTCGACAGTGGTGCTCCTGAGCGCTTCTGGAATATTTTCTGTATCCAGGACGCTGCGGTGGTGGCGGCTGCGGCGTGGCGACGGCACAGAGGTGACAGAGCGAGAAAACGAGGTCCGGCCAATCAGCAGCCACAGAAGGACACCAAGACACTGAATGAGGAGCTCCTCCTCACCTGTAAGTAACAGGAGATAGTAGTGTCCCACCCTTTAGACCTTTAGAAGCTGTTGGAAAACTATCTGTAGTATTTTTTTGTTGTGGATTTTGCTGCTGGTCTGTTTGTGTCTGCAGGGATCATGGGACACAGATTAATCGACGATCGGACCCTCCCCACATGGCAATACAAACTGCCCCTTATTTTAACCTGGCCCACCTGGCATTTTAACCCCTTTTAAACCGTTTTTTTTGTTTTTTATCAAAGATCCTTTTAATGTTTTTAATTCATATTTTAACTTTCATAATAAATAATATTTTTTATTCTGCGTTTCCTTTATTGGTGCAGCAGTTGCTCTCTCCCCTTGATTTTAAGTTACAGACATTTTAACCGGCTTTTCATTCACTTTTTTTTTAAACAATAATCAAACCACGGGACATTACACTGTGAAAGCTCTCTACACTAAATTCAAATATTTCAAATAAGGCTTTGCTGTTTTCTTCAGGCAGCACATTGGACAAAACAAAATATCGGTCTATGCTGGAGATTTAAAAAGTGCATAGATCAGCTCGATATGTCAGTCTATCTAGTAAATAAAAAAAAAATAATATATGGACAGAAACCCCGTGCAAATAAAGTTTAAAAATGTAGCTGCAGCTGTAAACACATGTGAGGTGGAGTTCGCTTTTACTCTGCACTAGTCGTACTACAGTTAGAGAGATTAGGTTAAAGATAAATCTTTAAACGTACATGTGTTCAGTGTTTTCCCGTCCGTGTCTCGTCCTCTGTCCTCTCACATGAGTCTGCAGTCCCCTTGTACTTTGCTCTCTCCTCTCCTCTATCGATATCCTGAGCTAATAAGGCAATTACATCCTAATTAAAGGATCCGTGCGAGGTAGAGGAGGGCGGCGGGGTTAGGAAGCGCCTTGTTTACTTCTGTCTCTCCTTCTCTGTCTCCTTGGACCAGACGTAAAGTGAAACAAACTGAGCAAAGGCAAAGAAACTAAAGTACCTTTTGTCTATTGGAGAAAACTGTAAAATAACAACAGGAAATATGACCTGACTAGTCTTAAATTAATGTTATTTTTCTCATATTTCGACATGTTTCAGATAGTTACACAGATTTATAAAATTCACCATCCGTGTTTCATTTGTTAATTTCTTTTTCAAAATAAAACCAAAAATAAGAAAGATAATGATTAGTTTTTTCAGTTTTCATTTTTGTGTTTAAATGAAAAATGAAAAAAAAACAAAAAAAACGGATAACGGACGTTTCCCGTTTACGTGACTTAAACTGCATACAGACTGAACCAGGACTAAAACGGGTCTAAACCAGGACTAAACCGTTTTCAGTCCTGGTGTGGTCACAGTCTCAGTCCCGGTCTCAGTCCGGGTCTGGTCATGGTCTCGGCTCCCAGTTGGATTCCGGTCTGGTCACAGTCTCGGTCCTGGTCTGGTTGTGGTCTCGGTTCTGGTCTCAGTCCCAGTTTGGTAGTGGTCTCAGTCCCGGACAGGTCCCGGTCTGGTCGCGGTCTCGGTCCCGGTCAGGTCCCGGTCTGGTCACAGTCTCGGTCCCGGTCTGGTCACAGTCTCGGTCCCGGTCTCAGTCCCGGTCTGGTCGTAGTCTCGGTCCTGGTCTGGTCGCAGTCTCGGTCCTGGTCTCAGTCTCAGTCTGGTCGCAGTCTCGGTCCTGGTCGGGTCCCGGTCTGGTCACAGTCTCGGTCCCGGTCTCAGTCCCGGTCTGGTTGTAGTCTCGGTCCTGGTCTCAGTCTCAGTCTGGTCGCAGTCTCGGTCCTGGTCTCAGTCTCAGTCTGGTCGCAGTCTCGGTCCTGGTCTGGTTGCGGTCTCGGTCCCGGTCTCAGTCCTGGTTTGGGTCGTGGTCTCGGTCCCGGACGGGTCCTGGTCTGGTTGCGGTCTCGGTCCCAGTTGAGTCCTGGTCTGGTCGCGATCTTGGTCCTGGTCTCAGTCCCGGTCTGGTCGTAGTCTCGGTCCTGGTCTGGTTGCGGTCTCGGTCTCGGTCTCAGTCCTGGTTTGGTCATGGTCTCGGTCCCGGACTGGTCCCGGTCTGGTTGTAGTCTCGGTCCTGGTCGGGTCTTGGTCTGGTCGTAGTCTTGGTTCTGGTCGGGTTCTGGTCTCGGTCCTGGTCTCAGTCCCGGTTTCTTTTCTCCTACCTTGACATGTTGCAGACAGTTCCACAGGTTTTGGTGTTATTCTCCTTCCTGAATCGGTCGGGGAGCAGCACCGTCCCAGGTCCTGCTGAAAGATCTCGGTCAAGGACTGAGGAAACATTGTTTTGTTTTGTTTTTTCAATTAAAAATTATATTTATATGAAGTATGAATATTTACATTTAAATAATTATATGATGTATTTACATTTGCCGCCGTATTTTTGTCACATGACAAGCTCGAGATCAAACATTGACAGTCAATGCACGTGCAGTTCTGTAGTTCTGTCGTGCAGTTAAGGACAGAAAAATGGTTCAAGTTAAAGTATGAAAAATTGAAAGAGATGGCAGAGTTTTCAAAGAACAGTGGGCGACGGATTATTTTTGTGTTAAGTGTGACCGTGCAGTTTGTCTGATGTGTAAAGAAAGTGTGGTGGGATTCAAAGAATATAATCTGCATCGTCAGGGTCAAACAATTCACTGTTATACATCCTACTCAACCCTGGCCTAAGTCATCAGCCGGTTTCACTTTGTGGAAACCGTGTGACCTCGCAGCGTTAAGATTTGTTTGCTCAGTGGTAGGTGGGTACTTTAAAATTTAACCAATTGCTGCTGTGTGGTCAGACGTATGTGATGCGCCGGGACACTCAGTGGTGTCCAAGTAATTGCAGGCACAACAGCTCGTCGCTGATTGGCCGGTATGCGGTCTACAACTTCAGGGATTCTTGTAAACCAGGGTGCTCAATACGTCGATCACGATCTACCAGTCGATCGCCAAGGTCGTGTGGGTAGATCGTCGTGTCTCGTCTCGGACTCGCGTTTGGACTCGGTCTTGTCTCTCACTCGAGGTCTGACACTCAACAAGTGTGATCATATTTCATTCCGGCCGCTGCTGTTGGTAATAAACTTGTAGCGGGTGCAGGAGCGTGTGGGGCGTCTCAGTGCAGCCTGTGCGCTCATTTGAAACCCGCGGAGACTCTACGGCGCATCACAAACACACACGCTCCCTATGCACGGCTCGTCTGCGACAGCGTGTGCCCTCGTGTACCAGCATCACAGGGCAGGTTCAACTTCCTAAACATCCTACCTGTCCACCTGCCTCACGTCAGCACGCCGCCCCTCGCCTTTTCACGCTCTCGCTCCTTCCTGCGTACAGCCAACACAAGCCCCTCCCACAGTGCGGCTGATTAGAAGAGCAAGACCAAACGTGAAGCAAAAACCAGTCTAAATTTGTGTTCCAGTGTTGGCACAAAGCAGGTCTACAGCATAGAGCGGATCTACAGAACAGACCTACTGCCACATTTGGCTGAAGTTTGTCTAACAAAAGTGACAAATGCATCTGTGTTTGTCACGATGTGCGTTTGGTTTGGTAAACGTGCAGAGGCTGGTAAATATCACTGCAAAACCAGAAAAGAATGAAACTCCAGTTTGGAACTTTAAAAAACAGGTTTAAAAATCTTCCTTCACTTTTTTCACAGTTTTGTGTAAAGTGCCAGAGGAAGTTCTCTTAAAGAAGAGGTTCTCAAACTGTGGGTGAGGGTCCAAAAAGGGGCACAGAGTGTTTCAGTGCAGTTTGTTTGGCTTTGTATTAGGTCGATCTTTATGACTTGGTCATTTTGTAAGTAGCTCACATGATGAAAAAGTGTGAGCACCTCTGTTGTAAACCATCTAGTGAATTCCTATTCCTGATCTAGTCGCTGGAGAGAAATGAAATTGAGTGGAGGCACTAGGTGGCGCCAGCCGGGCTAACTCGACCCTCCATCAGGAGCGATAATGTGGCGTCCAGGGAAAAAAAAATTGGTGACCCCTGCTCAAAGGGTTTAAAATAATGTCTGCTTAAGGAAGACCGAAATGAACCAGTTTGAAGTCTGAGTAAGTCGGCCCGAGGTCTCTCCACGCTGGCCCTGCCCCGTTTACTGTGAGTCAGGCTGTTGTGTTCACTCTGGTCCAAGCTCAAAAACCAACACGCAGACCTTTGTCCACTTTGTCAAAATTACTGTCAGTTTACGTTTAAGTGAAATTCCCCTTAGCGGTGTATCCTTATTTATCCAACCCCCATTACCGCTAACTACGGCACGAGGGATCAGTCTTTGTGCGAGTGCGAGCAGGTTCCATCTGTCTTTGTTCTGTCCTCCCCATGAGGCACAAAGCTCTCCCCTGCACAGCTCTGGTTCAGCTCGTCTCCTCTCCACTTACACCCCGCTGCCTCCCGTCGCTGCGTGCACTTGTAGACTGAGACAAAATCTTTACTCCTGATTTAGAAGGCACTTACAATGCATTAGGCTGCTGGTAATTACTCCAAACTCAATTAGAAGAAACCGCTGCAGATCCGGACCAAGTGTAGAGCTCAGAAGAGCCCATTTCATTTATGGAGCCAGAGGAGGTGAAAGGGTCGGAGGGCGTCAGATGTGGAGATAAAACCAGGGAGAGACAGGAAAGTACAAATACTTTTACAAATAAAAAGAGAATAAAACGTTAAGCACAATAAAATTCACCAAAATATTAAATACACATTTCAAATCTCAGGGGAGCATGCAAACTTTGTTGGAGCTTTTTCATCAAAAACAAACTTGATCTCTCCCAGGCCCTGTTCAAACCCTCCTTACAGGCAGCAGTACAGTTCTGTACGAGACAGCCCACATCTGCCTGCACAGTATTGTTTTATAAATATATAATTGCATAATACAAAACAGCACACGACAACTTCAACAACAAGTGATACAAGTGACAAGATGATCGAAAATGTTAATGCGTTGACATTTATAACCCCATAGAAGTGTAATAATGTCTTTAACACTCAAAATGCATTAATCACAATCTACATTAAAGGACTTTCAAACTGTATTTCATCACTGGAACTGGCAACACAAATGAGAAACCTGTGTGAGGTTCATTTCACTTTCTTATTGGGAACCAAAACATCAACGTAAAATATAAACAACTTGGTCATCATGTCCAGTGTTTTGGTCATGAGCTCTGGGTAATGACCGAAAGGACGAGATCAACGATACAAGCGACACAAATGAGTTTCCTCCGCAGGGTGTCTGGGTGCTCCCTTAGAGACAGAGTGAGGAGCTCAGTCACACTGGAAGAGCTCGGAGTAGAGCTGCTGCTCCTCCACGAGCAGCTGAGGGGAGGGTGTCTGTTACGGATGCTTCCTCAGGAGATGTTCTGGGCACATCCCACCAGAAGGAAGGACACAGTGGAGGGACTATGTCTCTGGACTGGCCTGGGAACGCCTCACGCTCCCCTCAGAGGAACTGGAGGAAGTGTCTGGGGTGAAGGAAGTCCAGGAGTCTCTGCTTAGACTGATGCCTCCGTGACCCGACAACTGATAAGAGGAAGAAATTGGATGGATGGTCCAGTGTTTTTGTGATTAACAGTAAATCAGATGTTCATCAGTTGTTGTCAGTAAAGACGTTTATGATGATGTTTATGGAATTTTACATTTTAAATATAAATCCTTGAGTTTCTTTAAGTATAACACGTGATGAGTCAGACACACTTGACAAGGTGAACAGTAAAACCTGATAACAGAAGCTTCATACATGAGCCTGACATGTATGACATGTGCGTTTCCTCTAATTGCTGTGGGATTTGTAGTCCCGGCTGCATGTGTTTGTAGTCCTTACCTTCACCTTATGTGTTCCAGGCTTCTGTTCACACTGAAGCTCAGATGCGTCACCAGCGTACGATCCTTCTGAAACCAGTAAACATACATTAAAACAAGTCAAATAATCAAGGAGCGCAGGGAATAAATATAAAGAAATGCACAATTATGGAATAAATGTTGAGTCACATAATTCAATGAACACTTTAAACATCAAGCAAAAAATTATAAATCAAAATATCGAATAAAAATGTATTTATGTAAATATGTTTCAGGCGGCATTTTAGGAGGATGTATAAGTTTAGTCCTGGTTAAATCCTGCTTTAGTCCTGGATTTAGACCTGGTTTAGAGGCGCAGGAAACAGGAGAGGTGACGAGGTCCGTGCAACATGGTTTAGTCCTGGTTAAATCCTGTGGTTTAGTCCTAATTTAGACCAGGTTTAGAACTGATTTTAGCCCTGGTTTAGTCCTGGTTTTAGTCCTGTTTAGAGGCGCAGGAAACACGGGAGGTTGACAAGATCTGTGCCATGTTTAGTCCTGGTTTAGTCTCTGGGTTTAGTCCTGGTTTAAAACAGATTTTAGTCCTGCTTTAGTCCTGGTTTAGTCAGTCCTGGCTTTTAGTCCTGGTTTAGTCCTGCTTTAGTCCTGGTCCTGTTTAGTCCTGCTTTAGTCCTGGTTTAGTCCTGTTTAGTCCTGGTTTTAGTCCTGGTTTAGTCCTAGTCCTGTTTTAGTCCTGCTTTTAGTCCTGCCTGTTTTAGTTCCTGCTTTAGTCCTGGTTTAGTCCTGTTTTAGTCCTGTTTTAGTCCTGTTTTAGTCCTGCTTTAGTCCTGGTTTAGTCCTGGTTTAGTAGTCCTGCTTTTAGTCCTGGTTTAGTCCTGTTTTAGTCCTGGTTTAGTCCTGCTTTAGTCCTAGTCCTGTTTAGTCCTGCCTTTTAGTCCTGGTTTAGTCCTGCCTGTCCTGGTTTAGTCCTGTTTAGTCCTGGTTTAGTCCTGCCTTTTAGTCCTGCTTTTAGTCCTGCTTTAGTCCTGGTTTAGTCCTGCTTTAGTCCTGCCTTTAGTCCTGTTTAGTCCTGCTTTAGTCCTGGTTTAGTCCTGCTTTAGTCCTGGTTTAGTCCTGGTTTAGTCCTGGTTTAGTCCTGCTTTAGTCCTGGTTTAGTCCTGGTTTAGTCCTGGTTTAGTCCTGGTTTAGTCCTGGTTTAGTCCTGGTTTAGTCCTGGTTTAGTCCTGCCTTTAGTCCTGGTTTAGTCCTGCTTTAGTCCTGGTTTAGTCCTGCCTGGTCCTGGTTTAGTCCTGGTTTAGTCCTGGTCCTGGTTAGTCCTGGTTTAGTCCTGCTCCTGCTTTAGTCCTGCTGGTTTAGTCCTGGTTTAGTCCTGGTTTAGTCCTGGTTTAGTAGTCCTGGTTTTAGTCCTGCTTAGTCCTGTTTAGTCCTGTTTAGTCCTGGTTTAGTCCTGTTTTAGTCCTGGTTTAGTCCTGCCTTTAGTCCTGGTTTAGTCCTGGTTTAGTCCTGGTTTAGTCCTGCCTTTAGTCTGGTTTTAGTCCTGCCTGTTTAGTCCTGGTTTAGTCCTGGTCTAGTCCTGGTCTAGTCCTGGTTTAGTGGACATGTTTCAGAGGACATATCGGAGGAGGTCTGGGCGAGGACATGCTGGTGCGGGGGCGGGCGCGTGGGCAGCTCGGTGCCGCTCGGTGCCGCTCGGTGCAGCTCTGGGCCCGGTCGTCGCGGGGAGCAGATGGTGACGGAGCCCGTGTTCCTGACACCAGCGCCGCCACAGAACGCAGCCGTTTACAAACCAGCGCTTCAGTTTGTGCAGATTTATCCGTGTGTCGTTCGTTCATTCGTTTTTCAATATAAAACCAAATATAAGAAAATGAAAAAGCAACAGTTTTCTTCATTATTTGTCTCCAAAACCAAAATGAAAAAAACAGATAATGATTCGTTTTTTCAGTTTTCGATTTTGTGTTTAAATGAAAAACGGACAAAAAACGGATAACGGTCGTTTCCCGTTTACGTGACGTCCGTGACTGCGATGTCGGACTTTTGCACCACATACGGACTGAACCAGGACTGAACCAGGTCCGGGACCAGAGTGGGACCAGAGTGGACTCCGAGCTTTGATTTCGAGCCTCCGCGGGGTCCGAGTCTCAGCTTCGAGCTCGGGCCCTGCCGTGGGCTCTGAGCCTCCGGTCTGGTCCTGGTCTGGTCTCGGTCTCAGTCCCGCTCTGGTCCTGGTCTGGTCTCAGTCTGGTCTCGGTCTCAGTCCCGCTCTGGTCCCTGTCTGGTCTCAGTCTCGGTCTGGTCCCGCTCTGGTCTCAGTCTGGTCTCAGTCTCAGTCCTGGTCTGGTCCCGGTCTGGTCTCAGTCTCGGTTTGGTCCCGGTCTGGTCCGGTCTGGTCCCGGTCTGGTCCGCTCTGGTCTCAGTCTGGTCTCAGTCTCAGTCCCACTCTGGTCCCGGTCTGGTCTCAGTCTCGGTCTGGTCCCGGTTTGGTCCTGGTCTGGTCCTGTTCTGAGTTCTGATCTCAGTCTCAGTCTGGTCCCGCTTTGGTCCCAGTCTGGTCCGGTCTGGTCAGTCTCGGTTTGGTCCCGGTCTGGTTGCGGTCTGGTCTCAGTCTCGGTCTGGTCCCGGTCTGGTCCTGGTCTGGTCTCAGTCTCGGTCTGGTCCCGGTCTGGTCTCAGTCTGGTCTCGGTCTGGTCCCGGTTTGGTCCTGGTCTGGTCCTGTTCTGAGTTCTGATCTCAGTCTCGGTCTGGTCCTGGTCTGGTCCTGGTCCGGTCTGGTCCCGGTCTGGTCCGGTCTGGTCCCAGTCTGGTCTCAGTCTCGGTCTGTCTCAGTCTGGTCCCGGTCTGGTCCCGGTCTGGTCCCGGTCTGGTCCTGGTCTGGTCCCGGTCTGGTCCCGGTCTGGTCGCGGTCTGGTCCCGGTCTGGTCCTGGTCTGGTTCAGTCCGTATGCAGCGCAAAAGTTCGGCATCGCAGCTACAGACGTCACGTTATCCGTTTTTTCCATTTTTCATTTAAAAACAAAATCGAAAACTGAAAAAAATAATCATTATCTGTTTTTTTCATCTTGGTTTAATAGTGAAGAAAAGAGTTATTTTTTTTCATTTTCTTATTTTTGTTTTTTATTGAAAAACGAATGATACACAGATTCAGATTAATACGCCGCTTCTTTTTTTTTTGGAACGTTGAGTGATTTCATGATTTCACACAACTCGAGTCGACATGTGTAAACCGATCGCTCAGTACCATTTTAATTAAATAATAAATAAATATTAGCACAAAGTCAAACAAATAGATCAATGAATGGAAATGAATATGGGTCATTTTTATATATATATATATTTATTTATTTATTTTATACCGATAAACCGTATATATGAATGGACATGACTCGGTAGCCGGTGCTTTCCAAATAGGAACTTCACATGCGGCTCTTCCGGCTCCTTCTGACTCCAGCTCCCATTTACTTACATTAGGATCTTGTACCTGCTGCTGTGAGCCTCGTCATTTTGGTCTTAAATGTTTATATTAACTCGTGACACATGATCTTGAATTTTTCATTTTGCTATTTTGTTTGGATTGGCGTTATCGGGGCCCCACCCTGGAGCCAGTCCTGGGGTGGGTGCTTGACAGCGAGCGCCTGGTGGCCGGGCCTTTCCCCATGGGGCCCGACCGGACACAGCCAAAAACTCGGAGCTGGGAGGAGTTCAGGGAGGCCATGCAGGACGACTATCGAACGGCCTCAAGGAAATTCTGGCAAACCGTCCGGCGCCTCAGGAGGAGGAAGCAGTTCTTCACCAACACTGTTTACAGTGCGGGGGGAGAGCTGCTGACCTCGACTGGGGACGTTGTCCGGCGGTGGAAGGAATACTCCTCAATCCCACCGTCACGTCTGCCGAAGAGGAAGCCGAAACTGTGGACTCAGAGGTGGACTCGTCCATCACCCTGGCTGAAGTCACTGAGGTGGTTAAAGCTCCTTGGTGGCAAGGCTCCGGGGGTGGATGAGATCCGTCCTGAGGATCTTAAGTCTCTGGATGTTGTGGGTCTTGGCTGACACGCCTCTTCAACATCGTGTGGCGGTCGGGGACAGAACCTCTGGACTCGCAGACAGGGGTGGAGGTCCCTCTGTATAAGACGGGGACCGGAGGGTGTGTTCCAACTCCAGGGGAATCACACTCCTCATCCTCCCTGGTAAAGTCTATGCCAGGGACTGGAGAGGAGAATCTGACCGGCCTTAACCAGCAGAGAGGGGACACATACATGTTTTCTTCATTCTCAGTATATGAACAGACCATGTGAAAGCTCAGAACCTCACTGAGCTACAGACGTTGCACTACTTTTGATTAATGTGTTTGTACCTACATGTCAAAGCCTGATCTCGTCAGATCTCAGAAGCTCGTCGGTACTTGAACGGGAGACCATTCAAGGTCTAAGGTCTATGCCAGGGACTGGAGAGGAGAATCCGGCTGATAGTCGAACCTCGGGTCCAGGAGGAGCAGTGTGGTTTTCCTCTTGGCCGTGGAACACTGGACCAGCTCTACACTCTCCATCGGTGCTCGAGGTTCATGGGAGTTTGCCCAACCAGTCCACATGTGCTTATTATAATATAATAATATAATAATAAAACTCTTCCCCGTCAGTGGGTGTCCAGTATTTGTCATCTTGGTTCTTTTCTCGTGTGCAGCTCTGCACAAGTGTTTGTTTCTGTAGTAATAATGTCATACATCTCATCTTGGAAAAAAAGACTGAAATATTTCAAAGGAGTAAGTTTCACTCTCATAAAGCCGACTGTTCTGTACATTCTGCATGTCATTATAGAACTTATTTTTTGTCCAGTCATCAGGAGGTGCTGCGTTAGTATGCCAGTGTTTGTTAGGTTTTCCGTGACACTTATTTACATTTGATGAAGTAGTTTTTAAGAAATCAGCACAGCACCTTTAATCCTGAAGACTGAAACAGGGCGACACGTTCACGTTCAGCTCATTTCGTCTTAATTTGAACAAATGCTCGCGTGAGAGAGTCGACGTAGCGCGTGATGATGACAGTGACCTACTCTGCTCGCGCTCTCTGTATTAATAATAGATGCAGACAATCAAATCGGGGGGGTGTCTCTCCGCCGACATGTCCCTCCAGGGCTTCCGTACGTCCAATTACACAGCGGCAGAGTCTGTAAATGTACACATGACTTTAAAAACACCAACACAAGAGACGCTCGGTGCTCGGGCGGCGCATCGGGGACACGTCGGGCTGTCAGATGACGAACCGATGTAGCGGGAATTATCGGCGCCTGCTAACGAGAGCGTGAGGCGTAACGGGGGAGGGGCGGCGGGAGCTTTTACTCTGTTCTGATTTCATGTGGTTGAATTTGTGCTCTGGGTTTGTGGCGTAAAGGTGGAAAACCAGAAACTCATAAAGGTACGACTATGGAGTATGAAAACTTTCAGAAATATTTGTCTGCATATTTGGGAAAGGACTGATCCCAGGACTGAACCAGGACTAAAACAGGACTAAAACAGGACTGAACCAGGACTGAACCAGGACTAAAACTAGGACTGAACCAGGACTGATCCCAGGACTGAACCAGGACTAAAACAGGACTGATCCCAGGACTGAACCAGGACTAAACTAGGACTAAAACAGGACTGAAAAAAACAGGACTGAACCAGGACTGAACTAGGACTAAAACAGGTCTGAACCAGGACTGATCCCAGGACTAAACCAGGATGAAACCAAGACTGAACTAGGAAAACTAAACCAGGACTGAACTAGGACTAAAACAGGACTGAACTAGGACTAAAACAGGACTGAACTAGGACTAAAACAGGACTGAACTAGGACTGAACCAGGACTGAACCAGGACTGAAACCAAGACTGAACTGGGAAAACTAAACCAGGACTGAACTAGGACTAAAACAGGACTAAACTAGGACTAAAACAGGACTGAACTAAGACTAAATCAGGACTAAAACAGGACTAAACCAGGACTGATCCCAGGACTAAACCAGGACTGAAACCAGGACGGAACTAAGGACTAAAACTGGACTGAACTAAGACTAAAACTGAACTGAACTAAGACTAAAACAGGACTGAACTAGGACTAAAACAGGACTAAACCAGGACTAAAACAGGACTAAAACAGGTCTGAACCAGGACTGATCCCAGGACTAAACCAGGATGAAACCAAGACTGAACTAGGAAAACTAAACCAGGACTGAACTAGGACTAAAACAGGACTAAACTAAGACTAAAACTGGACTGAACTAGGACTAAAACAGGACTAAAACTGGACTGACCTAGGACTGACCCCAGGATTGAACCAGGACTTAACCAGGAGAACTGAACCAGGACTAAGTGTCGGGACGGGCCCAGAGGTGCACAGGTCTCAGAGCAGCCGTCGCCCGATCGTCCTTTGCGGACACCCTGCTCCACGGGCTCGGGGTTCTCCCTCTCTCTCTCTCTCAAGTCCAAGATTAGTCCTGGTTTAGACCTTGTTTAGTCCCGGTTCAGTCCTGGTTCAGTCCATATGCGGCGGGAATGTCCAGCATCTCGATTGACATTTCTTCTGCTCCAACGTTGCATTTGAAGGATTTATGTCTGAGCAGCAGCAGTGAGTTGTTCTTCCTGATAGAAAACTGCAGCGGCGGACTGATATGTGAGAAAATAGTCCCTCAACATGCGACGATTCATGCGATGCAAGGTTAGTTTTATTTTTCAGACATTATTCTATCGACACGGACATTCACATGGACAGTCTGGTGTAATAATAGATTTGCTTCAGGTGTTTTGTGGAGTGGGTAAAAAAGTGTCTCCATCACCAGGAAATGAGGCCCTGTGTCCAACCTTCCAAACTGTCCCTTTAGGACCGAAAAATCCTGTAGTGCAGGAGTGTCAAACTCCTCAAACTCCAGGGGTCGTATCCAACCAACTTTGATCCCAAAGTGTCCGGATCAGAAAACTCAGGTCATATAAACCCCAAAAATAACAATAAGTTCAAATATTTGTGCAGAGAAACGCAAATCTATAACAGAAATCTTTTTTTAATTGATGAACTCTTTCTTTTACAAAATATTATTATATTATGAACAACCTGAAACTTTAAGAAAAATACAATTTCAACACAATGTTTTAACATGAACTTGTCTGTAAACAGGAATAAGTCAGTTTTTGTTGTAAAATCCTGCACTCGGCTCCACTTTTCTCATGTTGGACATTTTTCTGATGAGGGTGTCACGGTCAACAGTCAAAACGATCGTCCTTTAAGAGCGTTTGGAAAGAGACAAGTCTTCATTTGTGCTGCTCTGGTGGGAGGGGCCACGTACAGAGACGCTGGAGACGCTGCTGTGATAAACACCACAGAAAATTAACAAGATTTTAATAGAAAATATAATCTAAATACTTTAGTAGAAAATCAGTCGAGGGCCAGATTAAAGGTCTTGGAGGGCCGGATCTGGCCCCCAGGCCGTATGTTTGACACCTGTGCTGTTGTGTTTGGTGACCTTTGCTCTCTTTTTTCCAACTCTCTCTGTCTTTCCTTCATTCTTAATGTTTCTTCTCTTTCACCTTTTCTTTCCTTGTCTCTTTATTTTTCTCTCTCAACATTATTCCTCTTTCTCCCTTCTGTTCTTTCATTATCTCTCATTCTCACCTCTCGTCCTTTTCTTTCTTGCTTTATTTATTTCTGCTCCCATCATTGAATTCTTCCCACCTCTTCCTTTGTCTCTTCCTTTCTCCATCTCCGTCTTTCCTGTCTCTCTCTCTTTCCCCTCGTTTCGCTCTCTTTCTTTCTGCTAAATGAGGCCTGTAATGGACTCGGAGCCAAACCTCCCCTCTCCACTTCCTGCTGCTGCCGCGCGGCCCGGCCAATCAGCTGCTCCCACAAAGGCCTCATTTGCATATTTGCTTAATTGCAGCTGCGCCGGGGCCCTGGTCTGTTCGCCCTCCGCCTCTCCTCCCTCGTTCTCGCTCTCTCGTCGTCCCTCCGAGTGTCTTTTTCCCCCCCGTTCTCGCTCCAATCAGCGCGTCTTCATCAGGGCTTTTGTTGGCGTGCGGAGGGAGGACGAGGAGGGGGAAGGAGGAGGAGGAGGGTTTTGGCGCTCTCCGCTGTAGGAACAGGCTTGTCAGGGTGGAATGATGCTCCCATAATCGCCGCGTTGGAGCGAGCGGTGCACAGAATGACAATAGCCGCTGATGTCTCTGCGTCAGGCGCTCCCTTTCTGGCCTCGTTTCATGTTTTCAACCTTTTACTACTTTCGCTCTCTCTCTCTCTTTTTATTTTTTGTGTTATTTTATGTTTCCTGATCTCCTGTTGTGACGCTGTAAACTGCTGTTAGTGTCCACCTGTGAAAAATAGAAGTTAACCTTACTTGAAAATATCTTGGAAACCGACTGACTTAAGTGGACTGTCAATCTAAAACTGAGGTTACAAGTACCATATTTTTCAGACTATAAGTTGCACTTTTTTCATGGTTTGGGTGTTTCCGGTGCAACTTCTATATTAAAATGTTTTTGGTGAAGTGTGGAGAGGTTCTAGTCTTGTGTGTGAGGATCTGCTGCTCCTGTTCCTCCTGTACCACTGTCACTTGGCTCTACTGCGCATGTCTCCTGCAGAAAGAGCCTCTGTCCTGTCTGTATCATGTCAGTCGATCGCACCGTTACTTCTGCACCACTGAACAATTTAACATTTAAACAAACTTATAAGGACAAAGACTGAGAAGACTGAACACAAATGCCCCCGAAAACAAAATCGGATTCTGCAGATTACAAACCGCAAGTCGTGAAATCTGCAGCTGAAAACGGAAATCGAGCAGCAGAAAGAAAGTCTGGAGCGAGAGAGAAACTTGTGACACCGGGAGGATGAACCATGAAACTTTCCTGGAGTCACTGGACGGACGGACAAAGCCTGGACTTCAGTGACACCGAAACCATCCTGTCGGGATTCAGAAAGACACAAATAATTCTATAACTTCTTGGGTTCTTTTTAAAGACAAAACAGTAAAGTGGATTTACCTTGTTGACATGAATCTCGGAAAGTTCTGAAGATGAAGTTAAAGTACAGAAGAAGGCAAGGCAAGTTTATTTGTACAGCACAATTCGTACACAAAGTAATTCAAAGTGCTTTACAGAATAAGAAATACATTAAAATCATAATAAAAACAAATCAAAACATAAATAATCATGAAGATTAAAATTAAAAAAGAGAGACATAAATTGGAGAGAAGAGGAATGAAAACCTTTCAGTTATTTGCACAGTTAAACAGAAATGTTTAGAGTCTGGATTTAAACAGCGTCACAGAAGAGTCTGTCTCACATGTTCAGACTGTTCCAGGTTTTAGCTGCATGAACCTGAAACTCTGACTCCCCTTGTTTAGTCGTGACTCTGGGCACCAGCAGGAGTTGGTCCCTGAGCTCCTCAGAGTGTGAGATGTTCATATGACACTAACATGTCACAGATGGACTTTGGTGCTCGGACATGGAGAAACTTGTACAAACAGAGCAGTTTTAAAGTCTATTCTCTGAACCACAGGAAGTCAGCCAGAAGAAGACAAAATGAACATCTTTGGTGGAATAATTCTAACTGGAACTGACGCTGAGTCTGACGACAGCGACACAGAAGAGTTTGCGTCGCTCTGTTTACCTCCGGAGGTCGAGTTGTTCAGAAGTGACACCGAGGATGAAGAATTGAATGGATTTAGTGATTTGGAGTGAGATGGAGAGTTTGTTAAACTTGTTCTGTTCTGTTGTTTATGTTATAGTTTCTCTGAAGAACTGTTCATATGTGACGTTAACAGTCTGTTGTTCTCTCTTCTATTATTATTACTAGAACTTGACTTCTTGAAATGTCGGTTCCTGATCTCTGATTTTATTAAATAAATTTCCCCCAAAAAGTGTGACTTATGTTTGTTTTTTTTCTTCTTCACTTCACATTTTTCAGCTGGTGGAACTTGTAGTCCGAAAAATACGGTAATTCTTCAGTGTGGTGTACAGCTGTGCCAACGAATCAGTCAGTTCCTCAAATCTGAAATATGTCATAACCTTTACTTTAAGAGCAAGTTCATCTGACTTTGTAAAACTATGGAAACTGACTGCCTTAAATTAAGCAAATAAATGTTACTTAAAAACACAACTCTGAACAAAATATCATTGGTGCAAAAACGTTTTGTTCGAATTGCAACTCATTTCTTGCCCCTAACACCATCTGCTAATTTATTCATCAAACTTAATAGTCTTAATATTTATCAAATTTGTATTTTAGGTATAAAATTCTTTATAGTTCCACTTCATCCCCAAACATTTCACATTTTACTTTAAAACCAGTGCAGAGATTCATAGAAAGTGTCACAGTTCTGCCTTTTATTTACACGTTTTCCCCAGTCCAGTTCCGTTTCCCAGTGTGTTCCAGTCCTCCTTTTGCCACCTCCCTCCTTTTCCTACAGCTGCCTCTCGTTCCCTCATCAGCCCAGACTCGTCTTTACATATTCCTCCAGCTCACACAGTCTTTGCCAGATTGTCGACCTGTAAAGACAGACACTCAAGCTCCTGAAAACCCTGAAATCTGAAAACCTTGAATCCTAAAACCCCTGAATCTGATCTGTTTGCAACTTCTGCAATATCTGGGTTTCACGTGACGTCACAGGGCGACGTTTGTCAGCACGCAAAATCTGATGGAGGGCAGGAAGTGAACTGACTGTGCCAATTGTTCCAACTGCAAGAAGGAAAAGCGAATTAAAAAAAAAAAGAAGAGTACTGAATATAGTCGTCCACAAAGGAAATGGGAAAAGCCGACAGAACAACGCCGTAAAAAGTGGATTACAAACCTGTTTGCAGTTCGGGAGGAGAAGAATTCACTAATGCTCGTGTCTGCAGTGACACTTCGTCAAAGGTTTGTTACAAAGCTAAATTGTTTTTTGTGGTTTACCTAAACATAAACGAATCATTAACGACTAACGGCGAACGACGTTTGTTGACATTAAATAGTTCAGATCGAGGTCACTGCCGATACACTGCAGTTTTTCCCATAACGTCTATACACATAAAATAAGAGAAACACTCACCCCGGCCAAGACCAAACGATAATCATCACGTAGGCGTTTCGCACCGAGGTTGAGGATCCATCCACTGACAAAAAAAGTTCTATGCCTCCAAACTTTTGTACTTTGCCTTCATCTGTTGTCTGGTGTAGAACGACGTCTGAAGAGCTCAAATAGTTCGTGATCTCCTCTGCCTCGATTGTCGGCAAATCTTTTACTTCGGTTGAAAATTCTCTCATTTTCAATAAGATCAGGGTCACGTCCAATATATTTGTCGACTAACTGCTCGTACTTTTGCCTCGCTTCTGCCTCTAAATCCTGACAATAAGAACTCTTCTCCACATCTGTGTTCTCCAGAGCCGTGTTTGTTGGTCGTGTTTGTCTTCACTTCCTGCCCTCCACCTGAAATTCGCGCATCATCGTGATCACGTGACTGAAACCCTCCTATTCTGTGTTTTTTTTTTTGTTTTTCCCTTGTTGTCCCTGTTCCTGAGTTTACTCCCAGTCCATTTTTTACTGGTGTATTTCCCAGTCTTGGAAGCTATTTTCGTTCACATTTAATATCATAAATTATATTCCTCTGTTGTATTTTCAGTCTGAGTTGCCATTATAAACATTTCCTGTTATAGGACACTTCCAGTTATTTAAATAAGACTTTGTTTGCCTTGTTTGTACTTGTGTTGCACTTGAGTCCAGTTTACCTGCGTGATAGAAAGAATACTCATCAAAATAATAACTTTCATGTTCCAAAGTGTGTCACAGTTTGAGCTCAGTTTTTTTCTTCGATCCAGAGGCTGGAAATTGTGGAGCAGTTTTCACGTTTTGTTTGTGACGCATCAGGAACGTTGTTTAAAAATTTCAGGAAATGTTTGATATTTCATGATAATGTTTGATAATCATTCAATTGTGGATGTTTCATTGTGTTTTAATCCATGTTTGAATCAAATGAGCCAAAGATGTTAATTTTGTCTTATATATTTTAAAGGTTGTATGGAGGATTTTTTTTGTTTCAAATTGTCAATGAAATTTTAAAATACCCTTACAGAAATGCAGCAGCCTTGGAATTATGTTGATTAAAGAAAAAAGAATGAAAATCTGTCATCTGTGGACATAATGAGGGCAGATAAACATCAGCCAATAGATAACAAAGCTACCTCATTTTCTATTGGCTGTTAGGTTGTCAATCAAACTCCCTACCTTTCTAGTGTAACTGATGCGCAGGGACTATGTGGTTTATGCAGTGGTTCTTAGAGGCTTTTTTTTAAATGTAGTTTCCTCGCAGTTCGCACAAAGTTTGTTGAGATGGTGGACGAAAATCCACGACCAGTTCGCCACAAACGAAAGTCCGTTTTTGAGGTCGCTGAAAGAAGAAGAGAAGGAGGAAAGGAGCAAAGCCAAAAACGTGATTCTTTCAGATCTCTTTCAGCGATTGCGCGAATGAAGCAGACAAAGGGCCTAAAAACTGACGTGCCGGTCGCTAAATTATTTCTAGGCAGGTCACTTCAACAGTAATTCTGAACACACACCTGCTGTAAACAAATGTGATTTCTAGAGTAAAGAGGCGGGAGGAGATGTTTCTACTAAGAGAGCTGTGGAAGAGGAAGGTAGTGTCACGCATGCACAACATTTGAAAAAGGACTGTTGCTGTATTTCTTTTTCCTTTGAAAAAATCCTCTATACAACCTTTAACTTCTTGAGTTCTTTTTAAAGACGATACAGTAAAGTGTGTTTACCTTGTTGACATGTTTCAGCTGCTAGATGCAAGCCATCTTGGATCCTGACCTTCAGGTCCATCAGGTCTGACCACGCCTACAGGAAGTAACAACAGCTGATATACGACACGTCAACACCAACACCGGTGACAGTTCTGAAGATGCAGCAGCAGCCGAAACATGTCAACAAGGTAAACACACTTTACTGCATTGTCTTTAAAAAGAACCCAAGAAGTTATTGAATCAAATGACTTTAATCCAAGGTGTGTAAATGTCTTTTTTTTTTTTTTTTATGCACAGTGATAATGTTAAATTTTTAATGTATTCATAAACTGGAGGCTTTAATATTCACCTTTTTGGGTTTTAGACAAGTTCTTTTCTACAATAATGCCATTTAGATCTGCCTCAGGTACAAGAATTTGAATATTTATTAGTCTTTGAAAAAAACTTGGCAAAGCTTTTGTTCAGCTTAAGTTCAAAACACATCAGAACATGTGTAACAATAAAATAATAAAGCTCGGTCATTTCATGTCAACTCAACCAAGGCCCCACTCAGAAAATGCTGGAAGAAACAAAAAAGGTGAACAGCTGTAATCGAGCAAAAAGTGAATGAACAGACTGATTAAAGGAGTTAAGGAAGCAACATTCCAAAGTGTGGACATTCTATACTGACTAAACACACAAAAAACATTGCTCCTGGCTGTACGTAGTCAATAGTGAAAGCACAAAACTTAAATACAGTTGTACACAAGCCCATGCAGTGGTTAAACTGGAGCTTGCAGCCTGGTTCAGACTCTGAGGCACTGAGGTCATTAGGTACCGATTTTAAAAACACCCCCGTTTTAGAAATACTATTAACAGCAGCGTAGTTAAGGCTTGGTAAGTTTTCTATCCGTTCTTGATGGTGATAAAACTGTTTTGTAATTATCATAATGTGGCAGTGGACAACAGTTTAGGCATTATTAGAGATATTCAGAAAGCACTTGCGCTGAATGAGAATAATTCAAAATGCATTAGACGTGATTACAGAGAATTAAAAGTGTCAAATTATCATAAATGGTCAACAACTTGTTTTGCTCTTGGATTTAACTTCCTCGTGTTTTGTCCGGCCTTCCAAGATTCTCTTCTGCAAGTTTCTGAAAATAAAATCTGGTATCTAAAGATGTATTATTATGCAAAGAAAAGTCAGGCCTTGGGCTACGTTTATATGATGAGGGTCTGAACAGAAGAGGCAAAAGTGGCATCGCGTCTTTACTTTTTATTCCACGTTTAGACGTTTTCAGGAGTAAATCTGCGTTCATACGGTGACGCAAAAGTGTGTGGAATTGGACTGAGTTTGCTTCGTCTTAAAGCAACGAGAGCGTCTTTGGACATACGGGAGTTTTCACGTCACATTTTCATCAGCTCCTCCTTCCACAAAGTCGTCCCACCATCGACTGGTTCTCCAGGTCTCGTCCAGGTCCGTCTGACTCGACTGAGACGACCTGCTGCGTCCAGAATTTGACAGAGGTGATTCCAGATCCTTCTCTGTTCACAAAGGCTGCGTTCAGACTGCACCTGAAGTGACCCAAATCCGATTTTTTGGCTTCTATGTTCCTGTATCTGATCTTTTAATGTCAGTCTGAACGGCACAGATCCGAATTTTTCAAATGTGACCCAGGACACTTGGATATGTGCTCCTGAAAACTGATACATATCTGATCTTTTCACATGCGACTTCAGTCTGAACGGCCAAAGCGCATTCATCCACCTACACGTCATCAACAAGACACAAACGTCACTATTCTGCACTGAAGCAGGCGGAAACCGGAACTGTAAAATCTCCAGGTGCTCAATGCTCGCGACCATATTTGGACAACTTCCGTAAACACAGAGACGCTCGCTGCGGTTGACGTCGTCGTGTCTCCAGTGTCACATGTGGGACACTTTCAGGCCGTTTACTGTTCACACTGGAGTCACATACAAGTCACATTTAATTGGAAATGTGAACGACCTCGCAAAAACATCGGATTTCACAAAAAAATCGGAATTGAGCGTTAAGCCCTGCAGTCTGAACGTAGCCTAATAGTGTTGGGAGTAACAGATTACATGTACTAGAGTTATGTAATCAGAGTACAAATTGAGTAACTGTATTCAGTTACAGTTACAGTTTTAGTGAGTGGTAATTGGTTGATTTTCCTGTTTTTACATTTGGGGCTATATCTTTTTTTCTTTTCTTTCTGTAATTCCACTCTGCTGAAAATTAAACCAGGTCTAAACTAGATCTAAACCAGGACTAAAACCAGGACTAAAACCAGGTAAAACAGGACTAAAACCAGGAAACTAGATCTAAAACCAGGTCTAAAACCAGGACTAAAACCAGGTCTAAACTAGGTCTAAACCAGGTGTAAAACAGGATTGAACAGGACTAAATCCTGCTGTGTGGACGTGTTTCTTCTTCTATCAATAATATTTTTAATCTGGTTCAGTAAAGTCTGGACTTTTTATTTTCTTTTATCAGACAAAACATCTCACGTGAAGATTTCCTCGTCTTTGCTTCTCTACAGCAAATCTATTAATCCAAAGTATTCAGATTACATTACTCACTTTAAGTAATTTAATGGATTCTGTTACAAACTACATTTTGGTGTGTGTAATCTGTAATCTGTAGGGGATTACATTTTTAAAGTCACCTTCCCGAACACTGCTGGTGACATCAGGCGTTGATGTGAGTAAAGTCCCTGTCCGCCTGGATCATTCGGAGTCAAGTCTGCAGAACCTTTCGCTTCATAAAACGGTCTGGAAGAAGCCCGCGGGTGTTTCGCCTCCCGTCTTCACCGCCTCGCAGTACTTGACCGTCTCAGCCTCAGCCGCACGACGCTCTGCTGTTTATCCTGCCAGTCAAAGCCGCCGCCGCCGCCGCGTCAGTCGTGCGCGCGGGGAGGGGAGAGGACGGACGTTTCGCCGCGCTAACAACCCCCCGCGGTGTGTACGCTGGTGCGCCGGTGAGATAAGCCCGGGCACGGACCGTCGCGTGGCTCATTTCCATAATTCTCATACTCGGCGGAGAGATGGACACATGTCGGAGGGAGAGGCGGCGTGCGGTGGCGTCGGAGGGGGGGGCGGGGGACGGTATTCAAATCAGGAGTCTCTTCGGTGACGGGGTCAGCGCGGGGGTCGCAGGCAGAGATTTGAAATGGACAAATGTTGAAATTGGACACTTCAGAGCAAAGGCAGAAGAGCGCCGTGTTCAGACTGCAGCCTGAAGTGACTCAAATCCGATTTTTTTTTTTTTGGCCCCTATGTTCCTGTTTCCGATATTTTAATGACAGTCTGAACGACACAGATCAGATTTTTTTCAAATGTGACCCAGGACACTTGGATATGTGCTCCTGAAACTGATACATATCTGATCTTTTGACATGTGACTTCAGTGTGAACGGACAAAGTGCATTCATCCACCTACACGTTATCAACAAGACACAAACGTCACTATTCTGCGCTGAAGTAGGAGAAAATTGTTAATGAACTCTGTGTGACTGAAGTGAAGCACATCACCACTCACCACTCTTGGCTCCGTCTCCACATCCACACGTTCCTTTCAACGTTCTGAACCACAAAACACCACGACCAAAAACCTCGTCCTTCTCCTTCTCAATCTCCTCCTTAAAACAAGTAAGTTGTTCATGTTCTGGCTCCGGTACAAGAGGAACTTTAAAATCTCCAGGTGCTCGATGCTGCGTCCATGTTTGGACAACTTCTGTAAACACAGAGACACTCGCTGCGGTTGACGTCGTCGTGTCTCCAGTGTCACATGTTCGGGCACGTTTTAATGTTCACACAGTGGAGTCACATACAAGTCACATTTAATTGGAAATGTGAACGACCTCGCAAAAACATCAGATTTCACAAAAAAATCGGAATTGAGCATTAAGCCCTGCAGTCTGAACGTAGCCGAGGACGACGTCAAAACGCTGAGACATACAGGCGTCTATGAATCCTCCAAATAACCAGGTTAAAGGTGAAATTTTAACTGAATATTTAGAGGAAACAAACTTTAATGTGTTGCGGGGACATAAGAAGTGTACGATTTAGATCAGCGGTTTTCAGTAGGTTAGACCTGCCTCCTCTGGGGGGCGCCAAAGAGCCACACACACATCTGCAGCAGTGTTGATGTCGGTAATTCTGTGTGTAAAATTATGTCACCCATTCTGACAACCTGTTCAGAGTTTAGAGCGTCACCTTTTTTGCCTTGTAAACGACTAAATCCGAACTAAAACCAGGACTAAAACGGGTCTAAATCAAGGTCTAAACAAGTCTGACCCAGGACTAAAACCAGGACTAAAACCAGGACTAAAACCAGGACTAAAACCAGGACTAAAACCAGGACTAAATCTAGTTCTAAACCAGGACTAAAACAGGTCTAATCCAGGACTAAACCAGGACTAAATCTAGGTCTAAACTAGTTCTAAACCAGGACTATAACCAGGACTAAACCTGGACTAAAACTAGGACTATAACCAGGATTAAAACCAGGACTAAAACACTATTAAATCTAGGTCTAAACCAGGACTAAAACAGGTCTAATCCAGGACTAAACCAGGACTAAATATAGGTCTAAACTAGTTCTAAACTAGTTGTAAACCAGGACTATAACCAGGACTAAACCTGGACTAAAACTAGGACTATAACCAGGACTAAAACACTACTAAATCTAGGTCTAAACTAGTTCTAATCCAGGACTAAAACGGGTCTAAACCAGGACAAAAACAGGACTAAATCTAGTTCTAAACTAGTTCTAAAACAGGACTACAACAGGTCTAAACCAGGAGTAAATCTAGGTCTAAACTAGTTGTAACCTAGTTCTAAACCAGGACTAAACTAGTTCTAAACCAGGACTAAATCTAGGTCTAAACCAGGACCAAGACCCACAACATCCAGAGACTTAATATTTCAAGCTGCTCGTTGGCACTGGATGAGATACGTCCTGTGGATCTTGACTCCCCCAGTCTCCGCTTCCTCCTCGGAAGACGCGACGGTGGGATTGAGGAGCTCCTCAAAGAATTCCTTCCACCGTCCGACAACACCCAAGGTCAAGTCAAGGTCAACAGCTCTTCCCCCGCACTGTAAACAAAACAATATACATATAGACTTTATTTATTTCTCCTGACAGAGAAGATGCTGTACTTTGTGCCGTATGGACAGGCCCAGTAACGACAAATATAAACCATAAATCAGGTCAACAAATCAACAACCGTTAAACAGCAAACTCCTCCTGAGACGTCTGTCCAGTCCTTCAGTCCTTCAGCTTAAACTGTATAAATCCTTGAGTTTTGTGACGTCAGCGTGAACTCGGCGTATGAAGCGTTAAAGAGGTTTGCCATATTCCTGCATACTTTCCTCGCTGAAGGGTTTTTTAATCAGGCTCGCAGAAGAATAGACCTGAGTGGTACGCTGCCCTCGTCGCAACACCGGACTGATTGGGGCCACAAACAAACTTAACCCTTGTCCTTGAACTCGAACTCGAACTAACACAAACATGATGCATTGTTGGAATAAAGCCTCAGTGACTTAAGAGGATAAACGCGGCGCAGTTAGTCTCTTTTGTCTGCCGCCTTTGAAGCATTTGCCACCATTGTGTGAAATGCCCCGCTGCTGATTCTCTAATGGCTGCGCACAACCGCGATCGATGCGTGTAAAAAAAATGAAATGAAAAGGTCTGAAGGCTCGATATGTAAGGTAAGTTTATTTGTACTGCGCAGAGTAATTCAAAGTGCTTTGCAGACGAAAGAAATACATTCAAATAACAAAACAAACCAATCAAAACATAAATAATCATCATCAAAATAAAAATGAGAGAGACATTAAATGAGAGAGGAGAGAGTGCAGAATGAAAACCTTTCAGTCAGACGCAGCTGAACAGAACCGTTTTGAGCCCGACTCCCCGTGTTTAGTTCTGACTCTGGGCCAAAGTCCTGCACCGGGTCGGGTACCTGGCTGAAACGGGCGGGTTTTAACGGTTTGGACGTCTACGGGCGGGTCAGGTGAATCAAACGAACGACGAACGGGGGAAAAAAAATACTTGGTGCGTGTCAAGGACGTCCGTTGCCCTGGAAACAAGTGACCGAGTGCAGAGAGACTTTAGTGTTTTTATTACATAAAACCATCAGCAGAGGTGATTGGCTCACAGGCTGCGCTCCTGGTTTAGTCCTGGTTTAGTCCTGGTTTAGACCTGGTTTAGACCAGGTTCAGTCCTGGTTCAATCCTGGTTCAGTCCTGGTTCAGTCCTGGTTTAGACCTGGTTCAGTCCTGGTTCAGTCCTGGTTAGACTGGTTCCTGGTTAGACCTGGTGTAGTCCTGGTTAGTCTTGGTTCAGTCCTGGTTAGTCCTGGTCCAGTCCTGGTCCAGTCCTGGCTTAGTTCTTGTTTACACCTGGTTTAGTCCTGGTTTAGTCCTAGGTTAGACCTGGTTAAGACCTGGTCCAGTCCTGGTTTGGTCCTGGTCCCTGGTCCTGGTCCAGTCCTGGTTTGGACCTGGTCCAGTCCTGGTTTGGTCCTGGTCCAGTCCTGGTTCAGTCCTGGTCCAGTCCTGGTCTGGTCCAGTCCTGGTTGAGTCCTGGTCCAGTCCTGGCTTAGTTCTGATTTACACCTGGTTTAGACCTAGGTTAGACCTGGTTTAGTCCTGGTTTGGTTCTGGTTCAGTCTTGGTTTAGTCCTGGTTTGTTTTGGTTCAGTCCTGGCTTAGTCTGGTTCAGTCCTGGTTTGGTCCTGGTTTAGTCCTGGTGTAATCCTGGTTCCTGGTTTAGTCCTGGACTATTGGGTTGTCGGACCAATGGGTGGACCCCGATTTATCACGGGCTCGGGCGGGTAACAGGTGGAATATTAACAAGTCCAGGTGAGTGCGGCTTGAACTTTGATATAATCACACGTTAACGGGGGGTGTGGATCTCCAAAAATGGACCCGTGCAGGACTCTGCTCTGGGCACCAGCGGGAGTCTGGTCCCTGAACTCCTCAAAGCGCAGACGGTTCACTAACATCTCTGAGCCACAGGGGGCAGTGCAGAGACCTGAGACCAGGACACGTGCTCGTACTTTCTGATTCGAGTCAGGACCCGAGCTGCAGAGTTCTGGATGTTCTGGATGTTCTGGATGTTCTGGATGTTCTGGATGTTCTGGATGTTCTGCAGATCGTTACAGTATCGAACCTACTGGAGACAAACACATGAATAAGTGTCTCCAAGTCTGATTCAGACAGTAAACCTTTGATTTTTGCTACGTTTTTACACAAAATTCGAAAAACAAATACTTCATACAGTATATCTATGTAAGTGCACTGATTATTTTATTCATGAAAAAATAAATAAAATTGTTCTCATTTAGAAATAAGACAAATAAAAAAGTGAAATATTATAGATCTACTGCATCAGATTTTAATTCATTTTTCATAACTTCTCTCTGACCTCTTTACTGACATCAGGGTTCCCACTTTTTTTTCACTAACAAAACTTCAAAATCTTTCCATGACTTTTTCATGCCCTAAAGCACAGGTGTCAAACATAAGGCCCGGGGGCCAGATCCGGCCCTCCAAGACCTTTAATGTGGCCCTTGGGTGATTTTCTACTAAAATATTTAAAATGTTGAAATTGAATTTTTCTTAAAGTTTCAGGTTGTTCATAATATTATAATAATTTAGTAAGAAAGAGTTCATCAATTAAAAAAGATTTCTGTAATAGGTTTGCGTTTCTCTGCACAAATATTTGAACTTATGTGTAACGTCGGTTGACCGTGAGCGGCTTGGGGTTCAGTGAGCAAGGTAAAAAACAAATCCAGACACAAACCGGTACTTGTGGTCCACAGTTTACTTTTGTTTTTTCAATGATTACAAAAGTGCAAGTGCAAAAAGTGCAGGGTGCAAAACGGAGGCAGGCAGCAGTTTCCTCTCCAGCAGCAGAACACAGACTGATCTTGAAGGCGCCTTTTATGCCGGTCCTACTGATTGGATAAAACCACTATGCTAAAACAGGGATGGTTAAAATTATCATTAGCGTAAAATTAAAACCTAAACCTCCATAAAACAACCCAAAACCCAGATAACTATTAAAACCACCAACTATATACATAAAACCCTAAAACCATTACACCAATTAAATGTTAAAACCCATAAACCAATAAAACACCAAACCTAAAACCCCTGTACAAAATGTTACACGTGGTCCAGCCCGGAACCATAAAAGAGGGAGCTCGTTTCCGGGGGACTCTTTTCCCACCTGGACAGAAGATAAAAAGGGGAGGTAAGTAAAAGCAGATCCACCATTCATTAAAACACAATAAAATACACTAAACACATCAACACTTAAAACATTCTAAAACAGATATTGCACCATATTTATTGCACAAAGTCAATTTAAAATGTAGTTTGTTATTGTCTCCCTTTTCCTCCAGGGACAAGCAGCTTCCAATTAAAGTGCCACTGTGCCTCAGGAATAAAAAATGGTTAAAGGAAAGCCAATAAATATTTTTTAAAACCAATTGTGTGCAATTTATTTTGTGATGTGCAAATATGTTAAAAGTGCTGTGTGCAAGGAAAGTGCAGTGTTTTAAAGTGCTCTAGTGAAGGGTGAAGGTGCTAAGTGTGGTTCTGGGGTAACAAACCAGCCTGTTTGTTACATTATGTTTATTTTTGGGGTTTATATGACATGAGTTTTCTGATCCGGACACTTTGGGATCAAAGTCGGTTGGATACGACCTCCGGACCAAAATGAGTTTGACACCGCTGCCCTAACGTGAATTTCCCATGACTTTACGGCTCCTTCATGTGTAGAATTGTCGCGGTTACAGTTGTCGTAGTTGGTGTAACAACCAAATGACCAGCCGGCTGCTCCAAGGACGAACCAGACCCGCACCGCTGCACCACTGCAAACGGTTTAAAGGTCCTTTTATTACACCAAACTGACTCGTGTGAGCTTCAAGTCACGTTATAATGTTGTTGCCTCTTTAAAAACAGACCTGGAGTAGTGTTTTGTTTCATTTACACATGTTTGAGTAACTCTTTATTATTACTCTGTTTTATATTCTTAAACTTCCACTGTGTTTTTAAACTCCATACACTTTCACTAGAATCGTTTGGATAATTTCAGCCCTGGAGTTTTGATTCTCTACTGAAATAAACATAAAAGGATAAAAGTTCACTTAAAGGTTGTATAGAGGATTTTTTTAAGGAAAGAGAAATCCAGCGTGACACCACCTTCCTCCTCCACAGGTCCCTCTAGAAATAATTTAGAGACCGACACCTCAGTTTTTAGAGCCTTCGTCCGCTTCAGTCGCGCAGTCACTGAAAGGAATCTCCAAGAATCACCTCAGTTTGTCTTCGCTCCTTTTCCCCTTCTCTTCTTCTTTCAGCGACCTCAAAAATGGACTTTCTTTTGCGGCGAACTGGTCGTCGATTCTCGTCCGACATCGCAACAAACTTTATGCGAACTGCGAGAGAGCCACAATTAGAAAAAGCCTCTAAGAACTGCTGCATAGTTACCTTAGAAACGTAGGGAGTTTGATTGACAACCTGACAGCCAATAGAAAATGAGGCAGCCTCGTTTTCTATTGGCTGATGTTTATCTGGCCTCAACACGTCCACAGTTGATAGATTTTCTTTCTTTCTTTTTTTTGGTCATCATAATTACAAGGCTGCTGCGTCTCTGTAATGGTGTTTTAAACTTTCATTGACAATTTGAAACAAACAAAAAAATCCTCCATACAACCTTTAAACTACCGCTTCATGACATCACAAGGTGGAACAGAGCTTTTTGAGATTTAGAGATGTAGACAGATTCATAATAAAGGATTACTCAAACATGTGTGAAACAAAACACAACTCCGGATAACAATATTCAACAACAAAACTAAAAGCTCACAAGAGTCAGTTTTGCGTATTTTAGGTTCCAAATCCTTGTAACACCATAGTCCTGTCAAAATCCAGTCTATCTCTTATGACATACATCATTTTATCACTGTAAAGCACTTTGTGTTACATTTTTATATGAAAAGTGCTTTATAAGATAAGATAAAGATAAGATATGCCTTTATTAGTCCCACAGTGGGGAAATTCCAGTGTTGCAACGCACAATTTCAGAACAGCAGGAAAAGGTAACACAGATAATAAATAATAGCTTAAAATAATTTAAAAATAGACTTAAAAATAATTGCACATGGTTATGATTGACTGGTACATGTTCAGTGTTAGCAGTGTTTGTTGTAAAGTCTGACAGCAGCAGATTAAATAAAGATTGATTGACGTGATTGCTTTGACCAATCGGGGCGAGTGGAGCTAGAGGGAAGCAGATAACGATTATAAAGTTTTTTTTTTAAAGACAACTGAAGGATTTTGAGCTGAGAAAAAGTTTATAATCTAAAAATAGGCAAAAATCACCACAAAATCCAACATTTTTAAAAGTTGTAGGTCCCTGTCAGACGAACACGAGCAGTTTGTGATTACACTGTGCTCTATCCGAAAAATCCTCTCTACCAGGTGATTTTTTTCCGCTGTAGTACCAGTGAGTGACCAGCAGCAACACCCTCTCCAGTTATTTTAATGGATCCACGGTAACGGCGCAGGACTCGGAGCAGCCGGTCGTCCATCAGTGCGTTAACTGCGGCTGACAGCTCCACACAGACGAACGTCCGTGGAGTCCGTCAAACCCGTTTTAACCAGTATTAACCCTGTTTTACCCGCAGTGACCAGCCTCACCCAGCGCTCCAAACGCAGACGCTTTTCATTTAGGAGGAACTCTGAACAGCTGCCCACATCACCCCAACAGCTTACTCAGATTAAAGTAGAAGAAAAAAACAAAACTCACACTTTTTGGGGGAAATTTATTTTCTAAAATCAGAGACCAGGAACCGACATTTCCTGTTGAAAGTCAAGTTCTAGTAAAAACAATAGAAGAGAACAACAGACTGATAACGTCACATATGAACAGTTCTTCAGATAAACTATAACATAAACAACAGAACAAGTTTAACAAACTCTCCATCTCACTCCAAATCACTAAATCCATTCAATTCTTCATCCTCGGTGTCACTTCTGAACAACTCGGCCTCGACCTCCGGAGGTAAACAGAGCGACGCTTCAGTTCCAGTTAGAATTATTCCACCAAAGATGTTCATTTTGTCTTCTTCTGTACTTTAACTTCTTGGGTTCTTTTTAAAGAAGAAGAAGATTAAAACTAGTCTCAGTTGCTTTCGTTTCATACGTAAAGATCTATTGCTCCACACCTCTAAACTCTTCATGAACACAATGATCTTCTCTCATCTGTCTTCAGTGTTGGGAAGGTTACTTTTAAAATGTAATCCCCTACAGATTACAGATTACACACCCCAAAATGTAGTTTGTAACGTAATCTATTAAATTAAAGTGAGTAACGTAATCTGATTACTTTGGATTACTTGATATTGTCATGTTTTTTTAAACGACATGAATGTAGCAACCACATCCTGAAAATTCTTGTTTGTTGTCTTCAAATTGTCTGAGCCCAAGTCTCCATGAATAAGCAACTGTTTACTGTAGAGAAACAAAGACCAGGAGATCTGAATATAAGAGGTTTTGTCTGTTAAAAGACAATAACAAGATCAGCCTTTCATGAACCATATTAAAAAATATTATTGATAGAGAAATAATTTTTTATATGAGATCACCTTAAATTATGTCAACCTACTGTTAGGTGTCATGTTGTTTAGTCCTGGTTTAGTCCTGATTTTTAGACCTGGTTTACTCCTGATTTTAGACCTGGTTTAGACCAGGTTTTTAGTTCTGGTTTAGTCGTGGTTTAGTCCTAGTTTAGTCCTGGGTTAGTCCTGTGTTAGTCCTGGTGTTAGTCCTGGATTAGTCCTGGTTTAGTTCTGGTTTAGAGGTTCACAGGAGGAGGTTTACGCGAGAAAACACAGTCCACACGCGGCGCACGAGACGTCGGTGTCCACGCAGTAACTACGGAAGGAGACGTGGTCCACGGGTTCTCAGGTTGATGACGATGATGAAGGTGTGTGTTTGTGTGTGTGTGTGTGTGTGTGTGTGTGTGTGTGTGTGTGTGTGTGTGTGTGTGTGTGTGTGTGTGTGTGTGTGTGTGTGTGTGTGTGTGTGTGTGTGTGTGTGTGTGTGTGTGTGTGTGTGTGTGTGTGTGTGTGTGTGTGTGTGTGTGTGTGTGTGTGTGTGTGTGTGTGTGTGTGTGTGTGTGTGTGTGTGTGTGTGTGTGTGTGTGTGTATAGGACAGTGGTGCAGATATTATGAGTCTATGCAGGTTGTTTTCACCGGTGCCAGTTGCTCCTGTTTCACATTTAAGTTGTAGGCGATTTTATATTTGTTTTTTTTATATATTTATCTCACATCGGGAGAAGAATTTCCAAGACACAAATGCGTTTTTACCAATGCACTGCTGCTTCCACTGTGTGACTGACACCGCCAACTTGAACATGACGTTTACATCGCTCTTACTGCCGCGTTCTGTTTGAGTTTCCGGCAATGAGTGACCTCATGGTCCCAGGTCTCCTCAACCACATTGAAACCGCTTTGTTCATTTTACAAACTGACCCTTAAGATCCTTGACAAAAAGCCCAAACTTTTTAACTTTGAAAATTTTATCAATTTTAATAATCTTAAATTATTTTTTAAGTGTCTTAACTGCGATACACCACTGTATTCAGAATTTGCCAGGACCATAAAATGTTCACACAGAGCGAACACAAGAGGAGCTACTCGTGGTGATTGTGTTGTTCCTCTGTACAGGACGAGCTCTTGGTCAGTCCTCCTTCTCTTTTAAAGGGGCCAGTCTGTGGAACGGTTTACCAGCTCATTTAAAATTGGAAACCAATAGAAGAAGCACAGTAAATTAAAATATTTATTTATTTATTATTATTTTTTTTGACGGTAATGAAACTGATACCATTGCTATTTTTAACGTAATACTGAATTACTGCCCAAACTTAGTGGAGGTAGATCAGAGCAATGATTTCTTGAATACAAAAGAATAAAGATTAGTCAAACATGCCTGGATCATCCTAAATACAACTTTGAGAAGGCACTGGTGAACTATTCTAGTACATTCTGACTGTGCGCAGGATCGCCGCTCATCAGATCTGACCTGTAACCTGTCCCAAAAACCTCATAACAAAAAAGTCTCTGTTATAATTCAGAAAGTTTCACCTGTATAACCCTGAGAACAGCTCGAGTGGAGGAGGGAAACGGTCGCTCTGACAGGAAGTGTGCGACAGAGGGCCACACTGCGGGTAACAGGGAGCGGGACGATGTCATCCATCACCGTGGCAACTGCGCCTGTCAGCCCCCCCACCTGTCAACCGCCCCCCCACCCTCCCTGCACAGAGAAAGACGGGAGGGGCAGATGGTCCGGGACGGTCCTGTACACCGGACACCAAGTCACACACTCGAGAAAAGAACAAAATACATATACAGGATATTTGGAGATATTATTAGTGAAAAAAGAAAACTATTTTGTTCTCATTTAGGAAAAACACAAATAAAGTGAAACACTGTAGACCTGCTGCATCAGGTTATGACATCAGGGTTCCCACTGACAAAATATCAAAACTTTTCCATGAGTTTTTCATTACCTAAAGCAGGAGTGTCAAACTCATTTTGTTCCTACTTCTAACCAGGACTAAATCTTTTTTAATTGATGAACTCTTTGTTACAAAATATTATAATATTATGAACAACCTGAAACTTTAAGAAAAATAAAATTTCAACACAATGTTTTAACATGAACTTGTTTGTAAACAGGAATAAGTCTATTTTTGTTGTAAAATCCTGCACTCGGCTCCACTTTTCTCATGTTGGACATTTTTCTGATGAGGGTGTCACGGTCAACAGTCAAAACGATCGTCCTTTAAGAGCGTTTGGAAAGAGACAAGTCTTCATTTGTGCTGCTCTGGTGGGAGGGGCCACGTACAGAGACGCTGGAGACGCTGCTGTGATAAACACCACAGAAAATTAACAAGATTTTAATAGAAAATATCATTCAAATATTTTAGTAGAAAATCAGCTGAGGGCCAGATTAAAGGTCTTGGAGGGCCGGATCTGGCCCCCGGGCCTTATGTTTGACACCTGTGACCTAAAGTGAATTTTCCATGACTTTACGGTACCCTTTTTTACTTTTAGGGCTAAATATGAAATGTTAACTCTTTCCACTCACCTTATGGTTTGGGATTATAGTTTTTTAACATCCAAAATCCTGTCAGTGCATTTATTGTCGTCTCTTTTAAACAACATACAAAGACGTTCAGAAATAATCAGGACAGACTCATGGGAACTTAACAGAACCGCAAATCACGGCAAAACTCTGCTCTTGTCTCTGAGAGTTGTGAAAAGTGCTGGAGAGTAATCAGGATCCTCACATTTCCAATTGTGAAATGAACGGACAAAGTGCATTCATCCACCTACACGTTATCAACAAGCCACAAACGTCACTATTCTGTGCTGAAGTAAGCGAAAATTGTTAATGAACTCTGTGTCACTGAAGTGAAGCACATCACCACTCACCACTCTTGGCTCCGTCTCCACATCCACACGTTCCTTTCAACGGACGTCGCTGCCGCTGTCCTACAAAACGCCACGACCAAAAAACCTCGTCCTTCTCCTTCTCAATCTCCTCCTTAAAACAAGTAAGTTGTTCATGTTCTGGCTCCGGTACGAGAGGAACTTTAAAATCTCCAGGTGCTCGATGCTGCGTCCATGTTTGGACAACTTCCGTAAACACAGAGACGCTCGCTGAGGTTGACGTCGTCGTGTCTCCAGTGTCACATGTGGGACACTTTTGGGCCGTTTAACGTTCACACTGGAGTCACACACAAGTCACATTTAACTGGAAATGTGAACGACCTCGCAAAAAAATCCGAATTGAGCGTTAAGCCCTGCAGTCTGAACGTAGCCTGAGAGTGATGTGTATTTGTTGAAGTGGATTTTAGATTGATTTAACAAATTGCAGTGTATTTCTGCCACCTTCCCACGTGACAACGAACTAAAGCTGCTACAACGATGACACGGCAGATACACTTATGATGCGTTTGACGTAACAGAAAGCGCTTCACACACCCCCCTCCCCGCTCCACGGCCTCCGCCCTGCATTGGCTGACAATTCCCAAATGAACACCTAAACCAGGGGAGTCAAACTCATTTTGGTCCGGGGGCCGTATCCAACCGACTTTGATCCCAAAGGGGCGGATCAGAAAACTCATCATGTCATATAAACCCCAAAAATAACAATAAGTTCAAATATTTGTGCAGAGAAACGCAAATCTATTACAGAAATATTTTTTAAGTCGTCATGTCTCCAGTGCACATGTGGGACACTTTCGGGCCGTTTAACGTTCACACAGTGGATCGAACACAAGTCGCGTTTAACTGGAAATGTGAACGACCTCGCAAAAACATCGGATTTCACAAAAAAATCGGAATTGAGCGTTGAAGACTTGGTGTGATTTACAGTGGTTTGGAGGGGGTTGTCACTTCCCCCAAAGAAGAAATGCTGACACTTCCAGGCGACGATTCAAGGCGTGAACCTGCTCAACATATTTGCATATTCATACTGTTGTGTTTTATAAACTGGGTTGAGGGACGGGCAGGCAGTCAGATTGCCTGGTGTAAGACCTGCGTAAGTGGAGGCCATCAGGGACAGCGATTTGACCCAGAGCTTTGTACTAGAACTGTATTGTCAGGGGAATAAATTTTCGTAATTTAAATTGATTGAGTCTAGTAATTTTTGATAGAACACGCCTAACAACGGCAAAACTCTGCTCTGGTCTCTGAGAGTTGTGAAAAGTGCTGGAGAGTAATCAGGATCCTCAAAAAACTTAAGGACCACTGCAAACTGTTTAAAATGAATTAGCTTTGTTTTTTTAGGAAGGTAAAAAAATCAGTTTCGGAGACTTTAACAGACCGTTCAAAAAGACACGGGGATCCTTTAGTGTAATTTGTTATAAAAAACTAGTGTCTGTATAAAATAAAAGATTAGATTCAACATTTCCTCCTATGCACCACACCTTGTTGGGCTAAAGTGTGCCCTCCCCGATGCCCGCCTGCCCCCCTGCCCACCGGAGAAGACGGAGGCAGCACATCCATCATATGCCCCTCTGGCCTGTGGGACGTCCCGACAGCAGCAGACGTGTGCGGTTGTGCGGTTGTGTGCGTTTGTGTGTGGGGGGGGGGGGGGTCTTTGGCACAGGTCCTGTACAGTCTGTCCTCTGCGTGAGTCCCATTAGTGAGAGACAGAGGAAGGTCAGTTGGAGTGAGAGCTGCCTGTAGTTCAGCCAAACTTATTTAAAAGTGGAGCTACGTTCAGACTGCAGGGCTTAATAACGCTCATTTCGGAAATTTTTTGGTGAAATCCGATTTTTTTTTTTTTTTGCGAGGTCGTTCACACTTCCAATTAAATGCGGCGTGTATGTGATCAAGAGTCCTGCATGGGTACGGGAAAATAGTGGCTGAAACGGGCGGGTTTTAACGTTAACGTAATTTTACGCGCGGGTAGTTACACCCTGGTGGGTTAGGACTAAACCAGGACTACACCAGGACTAATCTTGGACTTGAGAGAGAGAGAAACCCCTGAGCGAGAGAGAAAGCGCGATCGGGCGATGGCTGCAGCTTACCTCCGTGCACGTGGAGATCTGTTCCGGTTCTTTCGTCTACGGTCATCCGAAAGTCTACACGGGCGCACCTCTGAGTCAGTTCCGACAGTGAGTCCTGGTTCAGTTCTGTTGTAGTCCTAGTTCAGTCCTGGTTTAGTCCTCCTGGTTCTGTACTGGAATCAGCCCTGGGTCAGTCCTGGGTTAGTCCTGGTTTAGTCCGTTGTGTGTGCGGTGCAAAAGTCCGGCATCCGTGAATTCATATTCGTACTGAAGAAAGTGTAATCTTTTCATGTAATTTCGTGATTGTAATTCTTGAAGTCGTAACGTTTCAGTTCATATTCTGATGGATGTTTCAGTTAGAATGTTTTTAATTTGTGTGTGAATTATCAGGGGCACAGGCGGGTAATGGGTGGAATGTTAACAGGAACGGGCGGGTGGGGGTTTAACTTTGATAAAATCAAGAGTTTACAGGTGCTGAACTGCACGAGTGCGGGTCTCCAAAAACAGACCCGTGCAGGACTCTGATGTGATCTACAGTGTGAACTTTAAACACCTCAGAAGTGTCTCACATGGACGACTGGAGGACACAGAAGTCACCTAAACATGGACACAGCATTGTGCACCTAGAGGAGCCACAACATGAACAGTTTTTTTGTTTTAAGGAGGAGATTGTGGCTGCGTTTATATGATGACAGTGTGAACAGAACTGTCAGCATGGTGGCTGAGTGTTTAGCACTCATGCCTCACAGCAAGAAGATTCTGGGTTCGATCCTCGTGTCGCCCGGGCCTTTCTGTTTGGAGTTTGCATGTTTCTCCCCGTGTCTGGATGGGTTTCCTCCATCAACCCAAAACCTGCTCCAGGTCCATGAACAGTTGATAGTCCAGGTCAGTTAAATACAATCAATTCAATCACTGTGTCCTTAGGCAAGACACTTCGCCCACATTGCCTAGTATGAAAGTGGTGGTGTGTGTGAGTGATGGTGGTGGTCGGAGGGACCGATGGCGCCGAGTGGCATGGCAGCTGCGCTTCTGTCAGTGTGCCCCAGGGCAGCTGTGGCTACAATAGTAACTTACCATCACCAGGTGTAGAGTGAATGAATAATGCTGAATAATGCTGAATAATGCTGAATAATGCTCTGTAATGCGTCTTTGGGGACAGATAAAGTCTGTGAAAAGCGCTATACTGTATAAATAAAGATTTACTTACTAGAAGACGCAAAAGTGGCATTGCACCTTCACTTTTTATTCCGCGTTTAGACGAGCGTTTTTAGAAGGAAATCTGCGTGTGATGCAAAAGTGTGTGGAATTCAATTGTGCATGCATGCCAGGCGACTCGGTGGTGATGTATGTGATGTAAATGCGTATGCGACCTGAGCACATCTGACCTGAGTTTTGCGTCTTGGGCAGTGTTCAACTTTTCCACTTGGTTTCAGATTTTTGTGTTTTTAAGCCCCAAAAATGGCATCACCGTCTAAACAAATCAGTGAGATCAGAGATTACATATATATTATAAACCATAAAGGAAAATGAATCCTCAAAAAATGATCCTAAATCCATCCATCCATTTTCGTCCGCTTATCCGGGGCCGGGTCGCGGGGGCAGCAGTCTAAGCAGGGACTCCCAGACTTCCTTCACCCCAGACACGTCCTCCAGCTCCTCGACCCCGAGGCGTTCCCAGGCCAGCCGAAAGACATAGTCCCTCCAGCATGTCCTGGGTCTTCCCCGGGGCCTCCTCCCGGCGGGACATGCCCAGAACACCTCCCGAGGGAGACGTCCAGGAGGCATCCGGAAACAGATGCCCGAGCCTCAACTGGCTCCTCTCGACGTGGAGGAGCAGCGGCTCTACTCCGAGCTCCTCCCGTGTGACTGAGCTCCTCACTCTATCTCTAAGGGAGCGCCCAGCCACCCTGCGGAGGAAACTCATTTCGAGCGCTTGTATCCGCGATCTCGTCCTTTCGGTCACTACCCAGAGCTCATGACCAGAGGTGAGAGTAGGAACGAAGACTGACCGGTAAATCGAGAGCTTCGCCTTTCGGCTCAGCTCCTCTTCACCACAACGGTCCGATACAGCGACCGCATCACTGCCGAAGCTGCACCGATCCGCCTGTCAATCTCACGTTCCGTCCTCCCCTCACTCGTGAACAAGACCCCGAGATACTTGAACTCCTCCACTTGAGGCAAAGACTCCCCACCCACCTGGAGAGGGCAAGACACCTTTTTCCGGTCGAGAACCATGGCCTCAGACTTAGAAGAGCTGATCTTCATCCCAGCCGCTTCACACTCGGCTGCAAACCGCCCCAGTGCTGCAGGTCCTGGTTCGATGAAGCCAACAGGACAACATCATCCGCAAACAGCAGAGATGAGATCCTGTGGTCCCCAAACCGGACCCCCTCCGGCCCCTGACTGCGCCTAGAAATTCTGTCCATAAATACAATGAACAGAACCGGTGACAAAGGGCAGCCCTGGCGGAGTCCAACATGCACCGGGAACAGGTCTGACTTACTGCCGGCAATGATCCTAAATGTACAATAAAAAAAAATCAAAATGTTCAATAATAACAATAAAAACACAAAAAAAACAACACTTAGGAGTTAATTTATGTCTATAATGAGTCATAGAAGTTATTATTTCCCCCCTAAAATTATTATTCAATCTATCGTATACTGAATGTAGTATTTATCAAGGCAGATTTACTCTAGTTCTGCTTTAAATCATGTCGTGTAAGATGTCTCTGCACGATTTATTGCACATAATTCTCAGTAAAATACGAGGACTATCATATCAGTAGCACATCTGTTGCTTCTCAGTCCACATGTTTCCGTCTCCTCTTCATGCTCCTCGTGACGGGGAAACGATCAGAGCATCTCCCCATCTGCGTGCGTATAAATCTCTATATTCACCATAAATCATCTGACATGCCTCTGTAGACCAGTCACTTCTAATCAGGCGTTTACAGCCGCGGCCGGGGCTCAGCGTTCATTTTAATATCTCATCAGAATCATAATTACGAGTGAATAGCGTCCTCACTGTTCGAGGATTAACAGAGCACAAACAAGGCGTTAACACGAGTGAGCAAACAAACAGCAGCCATTATCGTATTAAACTCACCAGGCTCTGAAAAGACCAGAGCATCAATACAGAGCAAAGGAGCTATTCAGATGTGCTAAGTGCTGTCACAGTCAACAGGCTTCATATCAGCGCATTGTTCACGAGAGACATGGTTCAAGATCATAAAAACAACCGCGCAAATGAAAAACATCACGAGGACTAAAATTAGGACAAATCAAACAGTATTTTAGAATTTGATCTCATAATTTCAGGTTGCGGGTCAATGGGCGGAATTAGGTTACAGCGGTCCCTCGTTTATCGTTCTAAAAATAACCCGTGATAGGTGAAATCTGCGAAGTCCTCAACTTTATATTTTACAGTTATTCTGAAGATCAGCTCTTCCAAGTCCGAGGCCATGGTTCTCATCCGGAAAAATGTGTCTTGTCGTCTCCGGGCGGGTGGAGAGTCCCCGCCTCAAGTGGAGGAGTTCAAGTATCTCGGGGTCTTGAGGGGAAGACGGAGCGTGAGATTGACAGGTGGATCGGTGCAGCGTCTGCAGTGATGCGGTCGCTGTATCGGACCGTTGTGGTGAAGAGGGATCTGAGTCCAAAGGCGAAGCTCTCGATTTACTGTCAATCTATGTTCCCACCCTCACCTGTAGTCATGAGCTCTGGATAATGACCGAAAGGACGAGATCGCGGACGCAAGCGGTCGAAATGAGTTTCCTCCGCAGGGTGTCTGGGGAGGAGGCCCCGGGGAAGACCCAGGACACGCTGGAGGGACTGTGTCTCTGGGCTGGCCTGGGAACGCCTCTGGATCCCCCTGGAAGAGCTGGAGGAAGTGTGTGTGGAGAGGGAAGTCTGGGAGGCCCTTCTCGGACTACTGCCCCCGCGACCCCGGATAAGCGGAAGAAAATTGAATGGAAAATCTATCTGTTTTAAGTCTGTAAACCCCCTCAGCACACACTTTAAACACTTTTCTCACACACGACAGTTACAACACTTTTTACATCCTTCTTAAAACTAATTTCTGCTGTCATCCTTTTGTTATTTTCCTCCTTTATGTAACAAACCAAAGATTCATTAATGATTGTGGGGAAGCTGGCCAAAGTGGTCGAAGTAGGAGGCAGATGACACAAAAAAAAAGGTGTCTTACGCAGACAAAATTTATTTTAAAAAACAGACTTCTGGGTTTAACCAACAAAAATACAAATAGACAAAAAATAAGTAACTCAAAGCAAAACACCAAATACCTGCACAGAAGTCTCTCCCTAATTAGTGACACCTGCTTGCCTTTTATACTCCGCCCAGGAGGAAGTACCTCCCCCAGGTGAGTAACAATTCCAGGTAAAGCAAAGCAAAAGGTGTCTTTCCAAAATCAAAATGGTTAACATAAATTAAGGTGAGTTTAAAATAAGACAAAGGCCCACTTTGTCACAATGATGATGATAAGTTTATTCGGATGTTTCCATAAATAATAAATTGCATTATCATACAGTAAATGATAAATTTCATATGCAATAATCAACAGATACATAAAGACAGATTAGAAGATTTTTACATTGCTCATTACAACTATAATATCCAAAAATAGAAATAAAAAGAAAAGAAAAAAAAAAATCAATTGTTCAGAAAAGGAGTGGGGAGAAGCGATGCTTATCCACCCCCACCCCCTTTTACAATTCCACTAAAGCAACAATGTGCTTCTGCCAAACTCTTATAGTACGTCACATGACTCATGATACAAAAATAAATATAGCGTAGTTTGTATTCAGATAACAATAAGATTAAATTCCTTCTTTATATTTATGTTTAAACATTTTCATATTTGGACATTTTATGAGCTCATCACTCAGAGTTCCAGATTTTGACCCATAAACTGAAACACAAAAAACTCTTTCTCTTTGTACGGACTCTGGTCATTTTAAAAAGATGAATTCCCCTTAAATTATAAGTTGTCTCCTTTTCCCTAAAAAGTTTCTGAATATTTTTTGGTAGTTCCTTCCTTTCTGCCTTGTACATTATTTTTGCGGTCTGGAAACTTATCAAATCTTTAAGTTTTAAAATTTTGGAAGTGATAAATAACTGGTTGGTGTGATCATAAAATCCAACATTGTGAATTATCTGTAGAGCTCTTTTCTGCAATGTTGTTTTATAATTATTACCCCAGATCTCAGCACAGTATGTTAAATATAATAATAACTAAGGATCAGTAAAGTGTCTGTAGAGTTTTCTTGTCCAGAAAATATTTGACCTTACCTAATAGTGCTGTGCTTTTTGAAATTTTCGTATGTATATATTGTATGTGTTCTTTCCAGTTAAGTTTTTCATTTATTTATTCGGTAATGGAGCCGACAGCGCAGAATCCTGCACGGGTCCATTTTTGGAGACTCCCACCCGCCCGTTAACCCGAGATTATATCAAACTTTTGCCCTGCGTACGGCACGGACTGAACCAAGATTAAACCAGGACTAACCCAGGACTGATTCCAGAACTGAAGAAGAGGACTAAGCCAGGACTAAACGAGGACTAAAACGGGAGTAAACCAGCACCAAACCAGAACTGAACCATGCAGGCCTCACTGTTGGGACGGTCTTGGAGGTGACCGCAGGAGAAAGGACCAGTTCAGAGCAACCGCACGGAGGTAAGCGCGGCCGTCGCCCGGTCGACCCTGCTCCACGGGCTTGAGGTTCTCTCTCTTAAGTTCAAGATTAGTCCTGGTTTAGACCTGGTTTAGTCGTGATTTAGTCCTGACCCGCCTGTATGTAATCACTAGCCACCCGTAAAATTCCAGAACATTAAAACCTGCCCATTTGAGCAACTTTCAGCGGTTTTAAAGGTTGTATAGAGGATTTTCCAAGGAACGAGAAATCCAGCGACTGTTTGTCCTTTTTCAAATGTTGCACATGTGTTAAACCACCCCCTCCCCCACAGCTCCTACGTAGAAACACCTCCTCCCGCCTCCTCCTTACGCCAGAAACAGGTTTGTTTCTAGAAAACAAGTCCTCATCGCTGCACATGACTTGTAAACAACTAACTACAGTGTTGGTTAGGCAAGACGGAGAAGTGAGGAGCAGGGGGAGGGGGGGCGCGGACATTTCGTGCGCGGACGAGAAGTGAGGAGCAGGGAGAAGAACGGAGCAGGGAGAGAGGAGAGAGGAGAGGGGAGCGTGGAGATTCAGTGCGAATGAAGCTACTACTACAACACGCAGCAGCAAGCGGACTCTTTCTTTGCATTGAAAATTACGTTTTCAGACACAGGATATCGCTTTCGTGTCCTGAAAAATGTTTGTCTCGCTCTTGGAAATAAAGTACGTTTTCATAATAAGCAGAAGTTTCCTGTCCAGGAGTAATTTGTGGACCAGTGGTTCAGTCTTTAGACCCTTCGTCTGCTTCAGTCGCGCCATCGCTGGAATGAATCTACAAGAATCACCTTAGTTTGGCTTCGCTGCTTTTCCCCTTGTCTTCTTCTTTCAGCGACCTCAAAAACGGACTTTCTTTTGCGGCGAAACTGCTCCTGGATTCTTGTCGCCATCGTGCAACAAACTTTGTGCGAACTGTGAGGAAGATATAGGTCAAAAAAAGCCGCTAAGAACTGTTGCGTTGGTGGAGTAAACAGCGTCTGTGCGTCTTGCGTCTGTGGACTGTGTGACAGTCGTACGTAAACCACGTACCGGCGGCGCAGGCAAGTCAGTTACACTAGAAACGTAGGGAGTTTGATTGACAGCCTGTCAGCTCACAGATAACGAGGCAGTGTCGTTATCTATTGGCAAATGTTTAGCCCCACCACGTCCAGAGTTGATGAATTTTTATTCTTTTTTTTGGTCATAATTACAAGGCGACTGCATCTCTATAATCTATCACTGACAATTTGAAACAACCTTTAAGTTTAGTTTCTGTAAAACATAAACAAATATGCTCAAAGCTGTGTGGACAGGGGAGACTTGCGGACACAGAAATGACGTGTCTGGACGTAAACAGTTTCCGTTACAGCGATTCGTAAACGTAGCCTATAAACACGGTTAAACACTCTGAAAAATTGATTTTGCCAAACAGATCTGCTTTAACGGTAACTAGAATTGATCAAATTAGAGAAAGTATGTGTTACTTTAAGTCAACTCATAAATCACTTCTGCCTTCAGATACAGTTAACGTCTCCTCGCAGATAAAAAAAAAACGGCGAGCGAAGAAGATCATGGAGCTGTTCTGACTCCGTCTCTGCCTCAAAGGAAACAGATGGGCTTTGTTCCCATTTCAATAAACAGCAATCCAAACAACACCGCACACTTATTTCTGTTGTCAAGAGCAATTTGAGGCACTTAGGCAATCAAATCTGACATTTACCTGCTGCACCGTCGCCATAACAACTCGCGGCGCATCCCCCACGTCCCCGGCTGCGCTCGACAAGGACGCCGCTCCTCACTCATCTTTTTTATATAAATGTGACATCATTTTATTTGACGTAAACTTGTCCCGCCGGTGCAGAGCTGGTTTTCTGGTGTCAATTCCCTTCATTTGATTTGCCGACTGTTGGCGGCGGCGTTCAGGTCGTTTAGGCTCTGATGCAGTTTGGAGGTTTCTGGGGATCAACTCCGACGGAACAGAGACACACAGAGCCAAAGTGACAGATTAGACGACACAGTTCAACTAAAATTATAGTCAGATTACATGTACTGGAGTTATGTAATCAGAGTACAAATGATGAGTAACTGTATTCAGTTACAGTTACTGTTTCAGTGAGTGGTAATTGGATTACAGTTACTTTGTTGAAATAAATGGATTACACAGAGGTATTTTCCTCTTTTCACATTTTGGGCTAAACCAGCTCTAAAACCAGGTCTAAACCAGGACTAACACCAGGTCTAAACTAGATCTAAACCAGATCTAAACCAGGGCTAAACCAGGGCTAAACCAGGTCTAAAACCAGGTCTAAACCAGGTCTAAACTAGATCTAAACCAGGTCTAAATCAAGTCTTAACCAGGTTTAAAACCAGGTCTAAACCAGGTCTAAACCAGGTCTAAACCAGGACTAAACCAGGTCTAAACCAGGTCTAAACCAGGACTAAACCAGGACTAAACCAGGACTAAACCAGGACTAAATCCTGCTGTGTGGATGTGTTTCCTCGTCTTCTATCAATAATATTTTGAATTTGGTTCAGTAAAGTCTGGACTTTTCATTGTCTTTTATTAGACAAAACATCTTATCTGATGATTTCCTCATCTTTGCTTCTCTACAGCAAATCAAGTAATCCAAAGTATTCAGATTACATTACTCACTTTAAGTAACCACTAGTGGCTACAGTAAAGTAGCCGCTTCCTCTTCTTTGTCGCTGTCGTCAGACTCAGCATCAGTTCCAGTTAGAATTATTCTGCCAAAGATGGGTTCTTTTTAAAGCCAATACAGTAAAGTGGATTTATCTTGTTGACATGTTTCTGCTGCTGCATCTTCAGAACTGTCCGAGCAGCTCGCAGCCAAATTCATGTCAACAAGGTAAATCCACTTTACTGTTTTGTCTTTAAAAAGAACCCAAGAAGTTATAGAATTATTTGTGTCTTTCTGAATCCCGACAGGATGGTTTCGGTGTCACTGAAGTCCAGGTTTTGTCCGTCCATCCAGTGACTTCAGGAAAGTTTCATGGTTCATCCTCCCGGTGTCACAAGTTTCTCTCTCACTCCGAAACTTTCTTTCTGCTGCTCGATTTCCATTTTCAGCTGCAGATTTCACGACTCGCAGTTTGAAATCTGCAGAATCTGATTTTGTTTTTGTGTTCATTTGTGTTCAGTCTTCTCAGTCTTTGTCTTTATAAGTTTGCTTAAATGTTAAATTGTTCAGTAGGTGCAGAAGTAACGGTGCGATCGACTGACATGACACAGACAGAACAGAGGCTCTTTCTGCAGGAGACATGCGCAGTAGAGCCAAGTGACAGTGGTACAGGAGGAACAGGAGCAGCAGATCCTCACACACAAGACTAGAACCTCTCCACACTTCACCAAAAACATTTTAATATAGAAGTTGCACCGGAAACACCTAAACCATGAAAAAAAGTGACACTTATAGTTCGAAAAAATACGGTACTCAAACATGTGAATGAAACAAAACAACTCTGGTGTGTTTTTGATGAAGTAATAACATTTTAACACGGCTTAAAGCTCATTAAAGTTCATTTTGCACAATATAGAACCTTTAAATATGTTTAAACTGCCAGAAAAATCCCTTTCTTGAGCGTAAATGAGCAGACTCACACAAACAGCTGCAGCGATTAAAGAGGGGATTTCACTTTATGGAGCATTAACTGCTAACGCACAACATATTTAGATCACCATGTTACATTCATTTTTTAATGCTATATTCACTGAAAACATGTATTAAAATGTTTCATAAGTCTCAGTTTAGTCACCCTCCTTTTGCTTTCTGCTCAGCGTTAAACTGCTGCTCCTCACATTACATTTGTGAAGTTGTGTGCGTGTTTTGTATCATGCTTTTGTCGTGCCGGAGCGTGGGTGTAAGGTCCAAACATTTGTGAAGCCATACGTTGATGCTTTGTGCACCTTTTGCCACCTTTTAAAACGCTTCAGAAGTTAAATAAATCCACAGAGAGCGATTCAAGTGCAGCTAAAAACTCTGTACTGAGGTTTCACGTATAGTTGAGGTCATACAAAATGTACAAAAGGAGAATTTTAACAGGTAAAGGGCGAGAGAAGGTCAAAAAAAACATCTAACCGTCTTAAAGGGCCCATCTGATGCAAAATAACTCTTTTCACATTGTATCTTCTGCACATAAACAAGCACAATTTGGGTTTTGGAACATTCGTCACACAATATTTCTGAAATCACAGACCAGGAACTATGACAGACCGACTATTGCTCATCCCCCCGCCCGTCCTGAGAAAGCACAGGCTCCGCCCTCCAAACGTGACGTAGGCGACGAGTGAGCCGCCCTTCCTCCGCCATCTGAGGGAGGGAGGGGGAGACAGACGTGCAACCTGATAGTGGCAGGAATAAACTTTTATTCATCATGGAGATACAGCGCGTTCAGCCGCATGTGTTGGACCCGGAATCGGACGAGGACTTTGAGGAGCACGAAGCTCAAGCACCACGTCCACATCAACTGAACATTACTGATTGGTAAAGTATTCATAAACACTAGGAGATCAACTTATTATATCATGTACTGTCGCTTTTGTTTAGGTGTTCATTTGGGAATTGTCAGCCAATGCAGGGCGGAGGCCGTGGAGCGGGGAGGGGGGTGTGTGAAGCGCTTTCTGTTACGTCAAACGCATCATAAGTGTATCTGCCGTGTCATCGTTGTAGCAGCTTTAGTTCGTTGTCACGTGGGAAGGTGGCAGAAATACACTGCAATTTGTTAAATCAATCTAAAAACCCACTTCAACAAATACAAGGCCCACACATCACTCTCAGGCTACGTTCAGACTTCAGGGCTTAACGCTCAATTCGGATTTTTTTGCGAGGTCGTTCACATTTCCAGTTAAATGTGACTTGTATGTGACTCCAGTGTGAACATTAAACGGCCCAAAAGTGTCCCACATGTGACACTGGAGACACGACGACGTCAACCGCAGCGAGCGTCTCTGTGTTTACGGAAGTTGTCCAAACATGGACGCAGCATCGAGCACCTGGAGATTTTAAAGTTCCTCTCGTACCGGAGCCAGAACATGAACAACTTACTTGTTTTAAGGAGGAGATTGAGAAGGAGAAGGACCAGGTTTTTGGTCGTGGTGTTTTGTGGGACAGAACGTTGAAAGGAACGTGTGGATGTGGAGACGGAGCCAAGAGTGGTGAGTGGAGATGTGCTTCACTTCAGTCACACAGAGTTCATTAACAATTTTCTCCTACTTCAGCGCAGAATAGTGACGTTTGTGTCTTGTTGACAACGTGTAGGTGGATGAATGCACTTTGGCCGTTCAGACTGAAGTCGCATGTCAAAAGATCAGATATGTATCAGTTTCAGGAGCACATATCCAAGTGTCCTGGGTCACATTTGGAAAAATCGGATCTGTGTCATTCAGACTGTCATTAAAAGATCAGATACAGGAACATAGGGGCCAAAAAATCATATTTGAATCACTTCAGGCTGCAGTCTGAATGTAGCCTTAGAAGGTGTAAAGCTCTGAAAAGTTGATTTAGCATGAGATGGGCCCTTTAAATAAGGAGCCATAGACGACAAAATAATACAAAAAATTAACATTATTGAGTAAACTTACATCAACAGCATACAGCAATGATTAACTGAAAGAAAAATATAAACAGATCAAATTATTTTTTATCAAATAATCAACAAATAATCATGTTAACCATAAAGAATGACCAAAATTACAAAAAAAAAATCATAATTTTTAAGTAAATTTTAAATCTCATAATAGGAATAATTATCTCAGTAATGAAAATATTACAAAAATTACGAAACTGTAAAGTGGATGACACAGATCTTTGAAAAAGGCTCAGGAGAGATCGCTAAATTACCGAAACGTGCGTGGCTGATGTTTAAAACCTCTCCAGGCGTGTTTGTGGCGATGTTATAACGTGGCAGAAAACTCCGAAATGTCGATTTTGCATAATACCTCGTCTCGAACGGATTGATTAAACATGCATGAATGAAACAAAACAACTCCAGTTATGTTTTTGACACTGCGAATTACTTTCTGAAGCCTGCGCTGCCTCCGGACTCACAAGTCAAAGGCATTTTTAATTGGGGCCACTTATTGCGGGGATCAGAATATTGGATGAGGGATGGATTATTTAGAAGGGAGGTCGGCGCTGCGCTCATCGATCCAGCGCATCAATATTTCATGTGTTGCACAGAGAGAGAAACAGGAGTGGGACCGGGGCTGTCAGAAGTGTGCAGCGGGGCCGGGGAAAGTTCAAACGGAGAGAGAGAGAGAGAGAGAGAGAGGCCCCGGAGATCTGCACAGACATTATCCGAGACGGAGACCAGAGCCACAGCCACACCAACATCACACTCAAATAATCACACTCAAATAATCAGACTCAAATAATCACACTCATCATCCGTCGGTGGATATTTGGAGGTATATTTGTGCGTACGACCGTCCTCAACCTGTGCACACGAGCAACGATAAATGAGTCAGATGGGTCCGGTCGAGTGGTAACGGAGGGAAACAGGGGCAGATTTTTGACTTTCAAATGTCTCTTATTCAGAAACTAGAGGAACTATTGAAATAAGTAAAGTATCAGAATGTAGGAAAGAGTTACACTCCAACAGGGTCAAGTTAAACCTGTGAGATTCTTTCAAGTTCTTGACAAAAAATTTTAAAACTCATGTTGGTAACGGAGGGAATGAAATATGCAGCACTTTTTGGGCAATAAATCCAAACAGTGATAACTCTTGGTTCTCACTTACATATCCTTAACAAACTGGTTTGAATATTTGCTTCATATAGTGATTAGGCTGAAAAACCTCTTACTTTTTGACTCATGAGATTTTTTATTAATAAAGGTCATGGTAACGGAGGGAAAAGTAACGGAGGGAAAATTGTACAAACAAGTAGAAGGTGCAGGATTTTACATCATTCAAGCATGTCCAAACTGTGGCCCGTGGGCCAAATCTGGGCCTCAGACCAATTTTTTTTTGGCCCTCAGTCTTCCAGGTGAATTGACCCAAATGACCTTGCATCAATTAAAAATTTACTTTTTACTACAAGTTTTTTGGAAAATTTACCTTGATAAAGCCAATATTTAATATTTAGTGTGTGATTTTGAGGATCTTAGTGTGAATAAAGACTAATGGCTCATTCCAACATGTTAAACCTGCACATATTTTAATTATTCACTCTGTTGAGCACCAGTCTGCAGCCCTCTGCTTCATCTGTGTTTATATATGTGGCCCTTGATGAAAAATGTTTGGACACCCCTGGCATAATTAGTCAACTTTTTTCTTCTGAATACTTTAATATTGCTTTAAAATGAAAGGAAACTATTTCTATAAAATATGTCAGTCCTTCCAAGCAAATTTTTATCATTTTAAATATATTTTTTTTCTGAAAAATCCTGTTCCTTCATCAACAGTTCAAAGATGGAATAACACAAGATATGATGAAATACATCCATTTATTTACATGATTTGCAGGTCTTTGAAATTTGGGAAATCATTTTTGTTCCATGTTTCATTATGGTCTGTTTAAAACGGATGGAACTTTAGAACCAAAAATGGTCCAGAAAAAAGGTCAACAGTTTGATAAACTAGAGCACATATGTATCTGTTCAATACATTTTTATATCAGATGAATTAACTTGAATTTTTGGCCTTGTTGTTCACTTCTGCTTGACCGGGTCCAGAAGATACAATGTGAAAAGAGTTATTTTACATCAGATGGGCTCTTTAAGATGGTTAGATGTTTTTTTGACCTCCACTTGCCCTTTACCTGTTAAAATTCTCCTTTTGAACATTTTGTATGACCTCAGCTATAAGTGAAACCTCAGTAAAGAGTTTTTAGCTGCACTTGAATCGCTCTCTGTGGATTTATTTAACTTCTGAAGCGTTTTAAAAGGTGGCAAAAGGTGCACAAAGCGTCAATGTATGGCTTCACAAATGTTTGGACCTTACACCCACGCTCCTGCACAACGTTTTTTTTCATAACTACACAAAAGCATGATACAAAACACACAACTTCACAGACGTAATGTGAGGAGCAGCAGTTTAACGCTGAGCGGAGAGGAAAGGGACTAAACTGAAACTTATGAAACATTTTAATACATGTTTTCAGTGAATATAACATAAAAAAAATGAATATAACATGGTGATCTAAATATGTTGTGCGTTAGCAGTTAATGCTCCATAAAGTGAAATCCCCTCTTTATTCGCTGCAGCTGTTTGTGTGATTCTGCTCATTTACGCTCAAGAAAGGGATTTTTCTGGCAATTTAAACATATTTAAAGGTTCTACATTGTGCAAAATGAACTTTAATGAGCTTTAAGCCAAGTTAGAATGTTGTTACTTTATCAAAAACACACCAGAGTTGTTTGGTTTCATTCACACATGTTTGAGTGCAGTATTTTTCAGATTATACCTTTAGTTCAGTAGATTGGCAGTTCCAGGGCTGAAGTCATTCAAATGTTTGTAGTGAAGGTGTGTAACATTTAAAAACACAGTGGAGCACTTGCTGTATTAGTAAGAACTCATCTTAGATCTGTAAGTTTTGTGTTAAACATCCCTTCATCAACAGTTCAAAGATGGAATAACACAAGATATGATGAAATACAAACATTTATTTACATGATTTGCAGGTCTTTGAAATTTGGGAAATAATTTTTGTGTTAGGATTTGTGTTTTTGTTCTCTCCCCCTCCCTTTTCTGTTTCTGAGCTTGAGTGTGGCAGGGGGCGTGGCTGGCTTTTTCCGGAGCAGATGAGACACACCTGCAATCAATCCCTTCATCTACCTCAGTATTTAGCCCTGGTCTCCTCATCACCACTTTGCCAGATAATTCCGTCCTGTTCGGTAGCGTCACCAGGCTCTTGGATTTATTCCCGTCTCGCTTATTGTTTGCCCTGGATTTACCTACTCCTGTTTTCTCCCAGGTGTCTCCTGGTCGTCTGCTGTTGCCTCCGGAGAAGTTGGCCAGCTCCCTGCCTCCTCAGCCTGCCTTCGTTTGTACAATAAACTGCTTAAACTTGACTGTGTTCTGATTCTGCTTTGGGGTCCCTCTTCCCCCACCTTAACATTTTGTTCCATGTTTCATACATGGTCTGTTAAAACATATGGAACTTTAGAACCAAAAATGGGACAGAAAAAAGGTGAACAGTTTCATAAACTAGAGTACATGTGTATCTGTTCAATACATTTTTATATCAGATGAATTAACTTGAATTTTTGGCCTTGTTGTTTACTTCTGCTTGACCGGGCCCATATTGTTTTTGTAATCAATAAATGTTTTGTTTTTGACTTTCATCGTCTGCCTATTTCATCCGCCAATCATTTTAACAGCGTTATATAAGACATTTAAACCCTCTTGCATGAAGGAACAATGTGATGAGATGGTAGAAAGTCACTTTTGCATAATACCCCCACTTCAACATAACATTTACATAATACTAACATTCATTTAAAAACTGTTGACAGAGTGTACTTCCTCGAGTTCTACCAGTCCATTAAAACTCTCCAGAGCTCGTCTCCAGTGTGGGGTCCTGATGATGAAGCAGGAGAGAAGAGCGAGATGATGGCCTCCTGCTGCTCCTTCAGCTCCGCACCAGCCCGAGTCTGAGCCGAGGAGAGGGAAGCTTCTTTTTTGGCTTTTTTATCAGTGACGCACATGGAAAAATGTCCCCTTCAAAGACGCGGCGCTTCTGAGAGAGAGAGGCCAAAGACTCTGTGAATAACACCCGAGTGCTCTCGAATCACATCCCACCTCTGCTCAAAACACACGCTGTATTGTGCCTAATGTTTTAAGCACATTGATTAAAGTAGCTTGTGAAATGAACCTTTTATTATTAGTATTAGTATTAGTATTAATATTTAGAAAACCAAACAATTGCCCCTGATGATGATGATGTGAAGTCTTAGTGGGTTGATTTTACATTTCTTTCTTTTATTATTGTGTGTTTTATATTCTGTTGATCTTTGAGATCACAGTTTCTCTTTTAAACTAGTACCACCTTGTTACGACCCAGGAAGATGAGTCCCAACATATTTTAAGAGGACACGGAAACCAAATTAAAGATTAGAGTTTTTACATTTTTTCTTTCTGTAGAGATGTTTTTAAACCGAAGTCACAGAAGTGACCGCGGGAAGAAAACAAACATTAAAGGTCCCATATTAAACAAAATCAACTCTCGTGAGCTTTAAGCCATGTTAGAATGTCGTTTTGTGTTTTGTTTACGCATTTAAGTAACCCTTTATTATTAGTGCGTCTACATCTCTAAAGTTCAAAATGCTCTGGTCCACTGTGTGATGTCATGTAGTGGCAGTAGAGATTCCAGGTCTGAAATGATCAGAATGATTCTAGTGAAGTTAGTGAAGCCGAGAGGGTCACAACAAACGCAAACGCCGCAACAAATACAAATGTGACAACACAACAAAAAGACACAACAAACCAAAAAAACACCACAGAAATGACCGCGGGGACTCAAACACCACAACACAAATGCAAAAGCCACAACACATTAAAAAGCCACAACGGAAGTGACCGCGGGGACTCTATTTTCAGACGGACCGATCAAGCGGCAAGTGAAGAAGAAGAACTACGACGTGAAACGAATAATGATAAAACAATAAATTACTTTTACTTACGTTTCCAACTTCTCCGTTCCTTTACTTTTCACGTCATAGTTCTTCTTCTTCACTTGCCGCTTGATCGGTCCGTCGGAAAATAGAGTCCCCGCGGTCACTTCCGTTGTGGCTTTTTAACGTGTTGTGGCTTTTGCATTTGTGTTGCGGCATTTGCGTTTGTGTTGTGGTGTTTGTATTTGTTGCGGCGTTTGCATTAAAATAGAGTCCCCGCGGTCATTTCCGTTGTGGCTTTTTTTGGTTTGTTGTGTCTTTTTGTTGTGTTGTCGCATTTGTATTTGTTGCGGCGTTTGCGTTTGTTGTGACCCTCTCGGCTTCACTAACTTCATTAGAATCATTGAGTGCGTACACATGCACATCAGTAACCCGGTTATGATCGGGTTTTTTGAGTATCCCGGTTTCTTGATGGTGCATGTAAACGCAGTAACCCGGTTTCAGTACCTATGGCAGTATCCCGGTTATATTAGAAACCGTGGTTACTGTAGCTGGTTTATTCCGAATAGTAACCGGGATACTTGTGACATGTAAACGCAGTATCCCGGTTACTGCAACATAAAGTTGAGTCGCATGCGTCAAAAAGACACTTTCCAGCCTTTCACCACAACAGTAGTGACATAAATAAATTGACCAACATAAATAAAGTGACCAAACGAGTGAAATGACTGTAAAATAAAGAGCTGCGCTAAACCTGCACACGTACAATCTGCAGTCTGCACTCGTGTGACGCTGAAAAGCTAAAACATGAACTATCTCCTATACTCTATACGCACGAAAACACACTTCACCATCATCAGCACCTCTTCTGTCACAGAAATAACACACATAATCCACAGAGTCGTGTCATTTAGTCCAAAAGAAACTGATCGCATCAGCGGCGCAAGGAGCGAGTTGTTTTTCATCGCCGCTAACAGTTTATGCTAATTAGACCAAACGGTCTTAAGTTTCGTTTCTGTAAAACATAAACAAATGTGATCAGAGCTGAATGATCTGATCAAACGGGCTGATGTGTCTATAGTGTTTATGGTTTATATGTTGTAAAGTTGAGTTTATTTATGCAGAAGATTTTAATGAAGAATCTGCACAGTGGATTGTGGGAGATCTCGTAGCTTCCTTAGCTTCTTTATGCTAAAGGAGCTCACGGTTTGTATTTTTCCTGGTTTATTAAATCGATTTAAGTTAATTTTTGCGCCTGTGCATTTGTAAGATTATGTCAAGAAACCGGGAAACTCCATTTGATCATGTAGACGCGGATATGAGTGTCCCGGTTTCTCAGTGCTCATGTAAACACAGTAACCCGAATACTGACATAACCGGGATATGGCTAATAACCGGGTTATTGATGTGCATGTAAACACACTCATTCTGATCATTTCAGACCTGGAATCTCTACTGCCACTACATGACATCACACAGTGGACCAGAGCATTTTGAACTTTAGAGATGTAGACGCACTAATAATAAAGGGTTACTTAAATGCGTAAACAAAACACAAAACAACATTCTAACACATGGCTTAAAGCTCACGAGAGTTGATTTTGTTTAATATGGGACCTTTAATGTTTGTTTTCTTCTTCTGTATGATTCACTGTTTTTTTATCTTTTCTGGATTATTTGTTTATTGCTCTTTTGACTGTTTTAATATTTGTTTTGTAAAGCATCTCTCAGTGTCCTGAAAAGCACTAAGTAAAATTAAATTAGACAATCAAATGAAACTCCAGTGAATGAAAGCTTCAAGTACCTTACGAAACCTTACAAAAATCTTTTCAGAGCGAGTATTTCAGGACCGTTTCATTTATCCTCGGTTCAGACACTCACAATAAGCCCATATATTGAGCTTCGAGATATGAAAAAGTGAATTATTATTGGAATATTTTGCTGGTTAAAACAAGTTTGTCTTGAATAAACCATGGGCAGCTTTGGGCAGCAGCACTATCATGTGTCTAATCATCATAATAACTGTGTTGACATCTTGATTTCTCAGTGTTTTGCATCTTTTATTTATTCAGAAAAATGAACTTGAAATCAAATCAATAATTCATACGACTAATTGCACTTTCTTTTTGGACTAATTTAATATTCTCTTCGTGTCAGCTCGTATTTATCAAACAAAAACTCGAGTCTTGGAGCTGGAACTTTTCTGTTGGCATTTTCCGCACGGCACTTTTGTGTTTGTGTGTGAAAGAAACAAAACACAACTCCAGGTCTGATCGAAAAACTGGATAATACCTTCAATCAATCAATCAAACATTATTTGTATAGCACTTTTCATATGTCAAAAAGTGCTTCACATGCAACAGAAAAAATTACAATACAATAATTAAAAACAACAGCAACCCCCCGACCCAGTGTTTCATCCATATATACAACAATTTAAACAAACGTAAAACTTAGGCTACGTTCAGACTGCAGGGCTTAACGCTCAATTCGGATTTTTTTCTGAAATCCGATGTTTTCACGAGGTCGTTCAGAGGTGATCTCCTGTGTGAACATTAAACGGCCCAAAAGTGTCTCGCATGTGCAGTGGTTCGGCCTCATCATCAGAAGAGCCTCTCGTCAGAAAATCCATGCTCAGGTCGTGTTACAAATTGTTACAAATGAAATTGTATTTCAAGTTTTAAATATTTTAAAAGGTAAATATTAAAAGTAATAAATATATTAAACCCTTAAAATACAGCAAAAATGTTTGAGGAAATAATGATTTGGGTGGAATTGTCTGTCTTAAGTGGAACAGGGTTAATAAAATTTGTCTGATTTTTAAGTGCGAACTTTTTCTAACTTGCTTGAGGGTTAAAATTGTTCAGTAAATTCGAGCTCTACAACCTTCATTTCAATTTTATTTTAAATCTTTTTCTTTTAATATAGCATTGGTGGGTTTGTAAACCAACAAATGAAGTAATTCTGGCCTTAGCTAATGCTGTTATGCATGATGATGTGTTTTCCTGTCAATATCTCTAAAAATGTTGATGTTGCAGCCATTTTTAATTGGTAAACATCCAAAAGTTTACTCATTCTTCCCTGATATCCAGGGATTATTCCCTGTTGCTTTCATCAAATTCACATTCAATTGTTCAAGAGAAATGTTGCTGACAAACCAATAGAAGAGGGAATGATCTTCTGACTACTGGGCTTTCTGATAAGGGTGTAACCTTGCACTGGAGACACGACGTCAACCGCAGCGAGCGTCTCTGTGTTTACAGAAGTTGTCCAAACATGGACGCAGCATCGAGCACCTGGAGATTTTAAAGTTCCTCTCGTACCGGAGCCAGAACATGAACAACTTACTTGTTTTAAGGAGGAGATTGAGAAGGAGAAGGACGAGGTTTTTGGTCGTGGTGTTTTGTGGGACAGAACGTTGAAAGGAACGTGTGGATGTGGAGACGGAGCCAAGAGTGGTGAGTGGAGATGTGCTTCACTTCAGTCACACAGAGTTCATTAACAATTTTCACCTACTTCAGCGCAGAATAGTGACGTTTGTGTCTTGTTGATAACGTGTAGGTGGATGAATGCACTTTGGCCGTTCACACTGAAGTCACATGTCAAAAGATCAGATATGTATCAGTTTCAGGAGCACATATCCAAGTGTCCTGGGTCACATTTGAAAAAATCTGATCTGTGTCGTTCAGACTGTCATTAAAAGATCAGATACAGGTCACATAGAAGCCATAAAATCGGATTTGGGTCACTTCAGGAACGTAGCCTAAATAACTTCAGTGGTAGAGCTCCCCCAACAGGTCGCTGGTGAGATTACACTGTGGTAAATCCTCTCCCCACCACTGAGTTGAGCCTCACATTTGTTTTCACAAACCTGGTGAACACTACTCAACAAAATGTCTCAGGCGGGTCAAGTTATTTTACTCTTTAAATAAATAATAACTTTCGAAATTCCAAACGGGCTGATCCGACACAAACGCGATACTGTTAAACACCTCGGGCTGATTTTACATCTGGGCTAAAGTTGTTTGTTGCTCCGTTTACAGACGGACTCACAAAACTGACAACAAAGAACAGGTCCAGCTGCTAAAACATAGAACATTACTGCTACATCCAGATGAAACGTGAATCTGTCAGTTACAGAAGTGACCCCAGCGTGACGAACGCTTTGATCAAACGCAAATGCTGATCCTGTTTGATACTGGGCGCGATGTTGGCCACAGTCACATCACGACAAGTTCCAAACTGCACTTGTTTTTGCTCACTGACAACACAAAAAGTACATATCCTGCAGCCGGTGAGACATGAGCCGATTAAACCAAATGATTTATACAAACGTGTGTCAGTCTAATGCACAGGTGTCAAACATAAGGCCCGGGGGCCAGATCCGGCCCTCCAAGACCTTTAATGTGGTCCTCGGCTGATTTTCTACTAAAATATTTTCATTATATTTTCTATTAAAATCTTGTTAATTTTCTGTGGTGTTTATCACAGCAGCGTCTCCAGCGTCTCTGTACGTGGCCCCTCCCACCAGAGCAGCACAAATGAAGACTTGTCTCTTTCCAAACGCTCTTAAAGGACGATCGTTTTGACTGTTGACCGTGACACCCTCATCACAAAAATGTCCAACATGAGAAAAGTGGAGCCGAGTGCAGGATTTTACAACAAAAATGGACTTATTCCTGTTTACAAACAAGTTCATGTTAAAACATTGTGTTGAAATTGTATTTTTCTTAAAGTTTCAGGTTGTTCATAATATTATAATATTTTGTAAAAGAAAGAGTTCATCAATTAAAAAAGATTTCTGTAATAGATTTGTGTTTCTCTGCACAAATATTTGAACTTATTGTTATTTTTGGGGTTTATATGACATGAGTTTTCTGATCCGGCCACTTTGGATCAAAGTAAGTTGGATTCAGCCCCTGGACCAAAATGAGTTTGACACTCCTGGTCTAATGGTTCAGGTTCATAGCTGCAGTGGAAAGCGTCGCACACTAATAATAGAATCTACGAACAAGATAAGTGTGTACTAAAGTTAACAATTACTCAGACTGCATAACTATAACAACGACATGAACAGTGCACATGAAACTTACATGTTCATTAACAGTATTGGCAGATCTGCGTCAGTCCTTCTCTTTTCTTGAGCTCTGACATTTCTCAAACACCTTCCTCAGATTGACTCCATGTGAGCTCGGGGATGGAGGCACGTTTCCACCAGTAAATAAAAAGTAAAAGCCTCACAGAAAGTCATAATTAGGTGTTTTGAACTCATAATTCTGACTTTTAAACTCCTAATTATGACTTTCTGTGAGGCTTTTATTTTTATTTATTGGCGGAAATGGGCTTCCATAGGCTCAGACCCTGTCACGTTCATGTTTTCTTTTCCAGGCTTCCGCTGTCTCTTACCTGGTTGTGCCATGTCCGACACGTCACAAATAGACACTTAATATTTATTCTTTCGGTGAACTTCAAATAGCTGCAGTGAGGCGTGTGTTGCAGCTCGGTTACCTGTGTGTATGTTGAAGTGCCGTAAAGCGTTTTGGCTCTTGCGAGAACGAGAACAAAGCCCTGAGAGCTGACGGTGGGGCACAACTGTTTTTGAGGAGGTAACTGCATTACACTGTTGGGCAAGTTACTTTAAAACTGTAATGTGTTATTTCTTGTTACTGTCATTTGTTATGTTACAATATTACTGTATTTAAAATGTAAAACATTACACGACTATTGCAGCACTTTAAGTTACTCTCACCAAAATAACTGTGTGAAGATGCTGAACATTTGCTCCTTATATGGACTGAACCAGGACTAAACCAAAACTGAACCAGAGCTGAACCTGGACTGAACCAGGTCTAAACCAGCACTAAACCAGGACCAAACCAGGACTAATGTTGGACTAGAACTTAGAATGTAGGAGCGCCCCTGAGAGAACCCCGAGTCCATGTGAACAGGGCGTCTGCAAAGCTCGATCCTGGCGTCTGCTGCGGTTCGCCCTGTGGAGCGTGGAGTTCTGCGTCGGTCCTTTCACTCGCGGTCACCTGACGGTTTACGTCAGGATGCGTCTCTGACGTTTCACCGCTGCTGATATTGTGGTGATTTTAGTGAATTTGTATGAAGAAAAACCCACCACTTCAATCCAGGTTAAAAAATGACATTTGTACCAAGTAAAATATTACCCACGCCACATAATACTTTTACAGCTAAAATGTAATACAAAATGTTACAGATTACACACACCCAAAATGTAGTTTGTAACAGAATCCATTTAAGTTACTTCAGGTGAGTAACGTAATCTGAATACTTTGGATTACTTGATTTGCTGTAGAGAAGCAAAGACCAGGAAATCGTAACATAAGAAGTTTTGTCTGATAAAAGAAAATAAAAAGTCCAGATTTACTGAACCAGATTAAAAATATTATTGATAGAAGAAGAAGAAACACGTCCACACAGCAGGATTTAGTCTTGGTTTAATCTGGTTTTAGACCTGGTTTAGTCCTGGTTTAGACCTGGTTTAAGTCCTGGTTTTAGTCCTGATTTTAGTCCTGATTTAGACCTGGTTTAGTCCTGGTTTAGACGTGGTTTAGACATTGTTTAGACCTGGTTTAGTTCTGGTTTTAGTCCTGGTTTTAGTCCTGGTTTAGCCCAAAATGTGAAAACGGGAAAATACCGCAGTGTAATCCATTTATTCCAACAAAGTAACTGTAATCCAATTACCACTCACTGAAACAAGAGTCAGTTTGTGTGGTACAGAATCAGACGTGTTGGGCTCGTGTTCAGTGTTCAGCGTTCAGGCGCCGCAGCCTCTTCTTCTCGTACAAGTGCGTGTGACATGTATTAGCTCAGCGTTATCCGGGCGCGTCCCTGCTGTTCCCCGCGACTCTCCGCTCTTCTGTCTTTATTAGCGTGTCATCTCACTGACTAATGTGCTGTGGCGCATGTGCTAAGCTGCCATCTGCGAGCGCGCGTCCCCCACACCGCCGCGCTAAACGGCCATCGCCATAATGAAGCCGGCTAAAGCTCGCTCGGCTCTCGACGCGCTGATGGGCCTGAGCGATCGGACGCCCCTGTCGCCTAATTGGCATAATGAAAAATAATACGGGGGAACATTCGCGGCACCGTTCTATTGTTAATAAAGCAAATGTGAATCGGAGAAGCCACCTGCGAGAGGAGATTGTTGTTAAACATTTTCACGGGGGTCACATCCGGGGCAGGTAATTATCTCGGAGGCAGGCGCGGTTTTACCCGGTAGAATCTGATGATGGACGGCGGATCGGCAAATCACATTAGTCCACGAGTGCAAAGAGGGAAATCGCAAACGTTTAATGGGATCGTGTTTGGATACCTTTAATCTGAAAATAATTAACTATGGAAGCGATTTGTCATTTCAGATCAAATGTGCTTCTGTCACAGCAACACATCGTCAGGAATGTCACTTCATTTTAAAATTAAAGGGCAAATATAAAACTGTTTTCAGATCTGCGTTATAATGTTTCCTCGTCACAATCAGACCTGGAGTTGCGTTTCGGGGACCAGCCCAGAGACATAGCAGGGCAGCAGCGGGGTCTTAAAAGCCTTAAATTTCATGCTTCTAAATTAAGGCCTTTGAAAAGTCTTAAATGATGTTGTCCAAGTCTTATTTTTTTCACAAAGGTCTTAAATTTCATTAGCCTATTTTTCTGTAGACTCAGCCGGGCGGCAGTGTGATGTTAAATGGAGGGAGGGAAAAAAAAAACAACGTAAAATCATGTAACGTGAATGAATGGTAAATGGTAAATGGTCACATTTTTCTATAGCGCTTTTCCACCTTCAAGGCACTCAAAGCACTTTACAACAAGGAACCACTCACCCATTCACACACACATTCACACACCAGTGTACGCAGACACTGTGGGCAAGGTGGGTTAAGTGTCTTGCCCAAGGACACAACGGCAGCATTCATCTGTAGGAGCTGGAATCACACCAGCCAACCTGTCTAATGTCTAATTTGGAGTCTGCACAATAATACGTTGGTTTCTGGCGCTGACGGCAAAGAGTAAAGAGTCGAGTGGAGGAAGACGCTGGATGGATCATGGGGAAGTGTCGGTTTAATCCACAGCGGCTCTTAGATTCTAGATTTAGTTTTTGTTTGGTCATTATTAGAATTGGGTCTGGTGTTTTTCGCCCACATAACGGGTGCGATGTTGGTCTCAATTTTCATTTAAGCGTTCTTAAAAAGGTCTGAAAAAAGTCTTAAATTTGGGCTAGTCAAACGTGGGGATACCCTGCATAGTCCCTCCGGCGTGTCCTGGGTCTCCTCTCGCTGGGACATGCCTGGAACGTGTCCTGGGGCAGGTGCCCAGGAGGCGTCCGGAACAGATGCCTGAGCCACCTCAGCTGGCTCCATTCGACGTGGAGGAGCAGCGGCTCTACTCCGAGCTCCTCCTGTGTAACTGAGCTCCTCACCCTGTCTCTAAGGAAGCGCCCAGACACCCTGCGACGGAAACTCATTTCAACCTAAGCCAATGATGTTCATTTTGTCTTCTTATATACTTTAACTTCTTAGGTTCTTTTTAAAGACAATGCAGTAAAGTGTATTTACCTTGTTGACATGTTTCGGCTGCTGCATCTTCAGAACTGTCACCGGTGTTGGTGGTGACGTGTCGTATATCAGCTGTTGTTACTTCCTGTAGGCGTGGTCAGACCTGATGGACCTGCAGGTGGCTCAGACTGACCACGCCTCCCGTCGCCCGGTGTCTCTGGAGGAGGGTGTCCCAGGTGTGTGAAAGGAGGAACGCTCCGTCATCACGGTTAATGCTGTCCGTGCCTCGCTTTCTGATTCTGATTTCTGATTTCAATGGCCTCCTTGATCCAGCGTTTGAACTTGTTGTCATTTCAACCTCTTGTATCCACGATCTCGTCCTTTCAGTCATTACCCAGAGCTCATGACCAGAGGTGAGGGGAGGAACATACACTGACGGTAAATCGTGACTTAGCTCCTCTTCACCACAACAGTCTGATACAGCTCCACCTGTCCACCTGTCCACCTCACGCTCCATCCTCCCCTCACTCGAGAACAAGACCCAGAGACCCCTTCATCCCAGTCACTTCACACTTGACAGCGGAGGACAGGAGCTGACAGGTGATGGGTGGAGCTGTAGGGCAGGGAGCAATGCACAATGCATTTTTAACCTGGATTGAAGTTCATACAAATTTGCTAAAATCACGGCGATAACAGCAGCGGTGAAACACCATCATTATGGTTCCGTCAGGTGACCGCGGGTGACAGGACTGACACAGACGTCCACAGGGAGACGAGCAGCCGACGCATGATGGAGCTTTGAGGACACTTTGCTCCACTAGCTCAGGGTTTTCTCAGGGACAGAACTAGATTCCAAGTCCTAGTCCTGGTTTGGTCCTGGTTTAGTCCTCGGTTTAGTCTGTATACGGTGCAACAGTTCGTCATTTTCGCTCACTGATTGTTATTTGACGATCAGTCAGTTATTTTCGTGAGAGTTAAAGTGCTGTAATGTTCGTGTAATGTTACATTTTAAATACAGTAATATTGTAATGTAATGAATTACTTTGAAATGATAGTAACAAGTAAAAAATAACACGTTACAGTTTGAAGTAACTTGCCCAACAGCGCTGGTACGACAGTAACTTTCAAATCTCCAGGAGCTCGATGCTGCGTCCATGTTTAGGCGACTTCCGTAAATACTGAACACACTCGCTGTGTGTGACGTTGTCGTGTCTCCAGTGCTCATGCAGGACACATACACGTCACATTTAATTGGAAATGTGAACAACCTCGTAAAAAAAATTGGATTTCACAAAAAAATCTGATTTGAACGAAGCCTAACTGATCCTAAAACTATTATCAAAACAAGAAAAACATTTGAGCTGGTATTAATATTAAAAAGTCACATTCAGTGGACAGAAATGAACCTTTCCTGAATGATCTTATTGTGGTGTTGAAATCCACTTTGAAACGTTAGTGTGGTGACGACACTCGCCTGGACAGCGCATTGTGAAAACCTCGTTCAGAATAGAATCACTATAGAAACAAAGCGTCGCGGAGGAAGGACCATTACTCCTGCGCCGACATATTTCATATTTCCTGAAGGCTGGCATTTGTATCCAAGGCCACGCTCTCCCAAACAGAGCGCGACCACAGCAGCGCCTGACAGCCCCCCCCCCCCAGCCGCTCCCTCCTCACCCCTGCCCCCCTCCCGTGACCCCCACCTCGGAGATTTGAAAGCCAAAGGTTTGTTTTTTTGCCTTTCTTTCTGCGCAGCGGTAGGAGGTCAGCCTATTCATCTTCAGGCCCGCGGAGACGTCACGGCGGTCCGCAGCTCAATCGATCAGAGCCCCCCCCCCCCGTCCTGCGTGTGTGGACGTACAGGGCCGTCGCATTATTATTACAGAACGCTCGAAAATGCAGGGAGGAAGGAGGAGGACGGGGGTTATGCGTGACCTTTCACCTCTCTTATATCTGCTCAGATCTCATCTTCTCTGCGGTGGTTCTGTGCGTCACACAGGTGCGTCCGACAAGGTGGTCCTGATACAATATTCGAGACAAAGCGTTTGAATCAAACTTTTCATAACGATATGGAGGAAATGTTTTCAGTTTCTAGAGTTCAGAGACACAAGGAGGACGTTCTATTTAAACTCTTGGTCACAGCTTTGACTCTGCTCAGATTTTACAAACTTGTAAACATCAGAATGTTCAGTTTAAAAGTCCCGATTGTTTCCATGTACAGACCAGGAGTTTGTGAGCCTCCCCATAGAGCAGGTAAAGACAGACAGACCCCCTTCTGCCTGCCCTCCCCCACACAAGGTTTTGAAGTAAAAGCATCTTTTGTGTTCCTGGCAATGATGAGTTTCAATAACAATTGATCATATATATTTTTAATATTGTATATATGTATGGAATATATTCATAAACGCTTTTTGCAACAGCAAATAATTTTCAACTTCAACACGCGACTTTTAACATCACTGGACATTTGTAGGACGCCAGGACTAAACCAGGTCTAAACCAGGTCTAAACCAGGTCTAACTAAACCAGGACTAAACCAGGACTAACCAGGACTAACCAGGTAACCAGGTCTGAACCAGGTCTGAACCAGGTCTAACCAGGTCTAAACCAGGTCTGAACCAGGACTAAACCAGGTCTAAACCAGGTCTGAACCAGGACTAAACCAGGTCTAAACCAGGACTAAACCAGGACTAAACCAGGACTAAACCAGGTCTGAACCAGGACTAAACCAGGTCTAAACCAGGTCTAAACCAGGACTAAACCAGGTCTAAACCAGGACTAAACCAGGTCTGAACCAGGACTAAACCAGGACTAAACCAGGACTAAACCAGGACTAAACCAGGACTACAACAGGACTAAACCAGGTCTAAACCAGGTCTGACCAGACTAAACCAGGACTAAACCAGGACTAAACCAGGTCTGAACCAGGACTAAACCAGGTCTAAACCAGGACTAAACCAGGACTAAACCAGGACTAAACCAGGACTAAACCAGGACTAAACCAGGTCTGAACCAGGACTAAACCAGGTCTGAACCAGGACTAAACCAGGACTAAACCAGGACTAAACCAGGACTAAACCAGGACTAAACCAGGTCTAAACCAGGACTAAACCAGGACTAAACCAGGACTAAACCAGGACTACACCAGGTCTAAACCAGGACTAAACCAGGACTAAACCAGGACTAAACCAGGACTACACCAGGTCTGAACCAGGTCTGAACCAGGACTAATCTGGGACTTGAGCGAGAGAGACAGGACCCTGAGCCCGTGGAGCAGGGTGTCCGCAAAGTGCAACACTCAGTCCTGGTTCATTCCTGGGATGAGTCCAGGTTTAGTTCATTTGTGATGCACCTGCCCAGTGGCAGGGAGCCTCACCTTATTGAAAACCACTGAGGTACAGTATTTGAGCAACATTTGTCCATCTATAGTAGCAGCAGCTCCACTGTGTACTGCCTTCATTTAGACAAATGTATGTTTTTTTTTATTCTTATTTTTGGTTTTATTTTGATACACGGATTCAGCAAGACTCTTCATTTCTCAGTTATGAAAGTTCCTATAAACTCATCATGTAGAATAATTAGGATGTTTGGAATACTTATAGTAAATGAGGAATAACTTTGGATCACCGCAAACCATTTAAAATAAACTCGTTCTGTTTTTTTTACACTTTTAATAAAGCAAAAATCAAGTGCAGCACCTTGGCTAAACCATCACAGCAACGAGCAAATCTCAGTATGATAAGAAATATAACTTTTATGACTCTATGTGAGGTGTTTCTATACCCACCTTTCACAAAGGTGAGTATAGAAACAGTTATAATGTACAGATGCAAGACATGTGCGTATATACTGTGGAAGATTCCACCTCTGACACAAAACACACTGAGGTCACCGTGTTACTCTTTATATTTTAAAAATGCTTTATTCGCCCAAAGCAATGTTTTCATAAGTTTAATTTTTGACACTCCTCCTTCAGAGCACGATCCTAACAAAACTGGTCTGTGTTTTACTAATGAAAATACTACACATCACACATCAGTTAGAAACACCATAGAAAACTCCAAAAAAAAGTCAATAAAACACCGTCTCTTTAAAGGGATCGTGATGTTTTAATGTGTTTCTTCCCGTTGTTCTGGTTTTGGCAGATTTTTGGCTGAAAACACCCGCAATATTTGTCATAGAAAACTGTCTGAATGTTTCAAGAATGAGTTAAAAATACGTGTAATTGTCCTTTTTATTATTTCCAAGCATCTGAATGCGGTTGCAGCTGCTTCCCACTTCTCTCCTGCGCTGAAGGATGAATGACAGTAATTAGGCGAGCGGAGGTGGCTAATCGCTGGTGAGAGCGTCCAGCACACTGCGCATGGACGAGCCTGTACATCTGCAGCAACTCCAGACAAGTGTCCGCTACATAAATGCAGTAATTAGGCCTGTCGGTGTCAGCGCTGGACGGCGGGGGGCCGGGGCCGAGCGAGCGAGCGCTTACACCTGAAAAACCACTGAGCCTCTTCACGCCGGACTCAGGTCATTAAGACTGGAAGAACCTTCAGACTAACAAGGGTCACCAAGAAGAAGAAGAAGAAGAAGACGAAGAAGAAGAAGACGAAGAAGAAAGAAGAAGAAGACGAAGAAGAAGAAGAAGAAGAAGAAGAAGACGAAGAAGAAGAAGAAGAAGAAGAAGACGAAGAAGACGAAGAAGAAGAAGACGAAGAAGAAGAAGACGAAGAAGAAGAAGACGAAGAAGAAGAAGAAGACGAAGAAGAAGAAGAAGAAGAAGAAGAAGAAGAAGAAGAAGACGAAGAAGAAGACGAAGAAGAAGAAGAAGAAGAAGAAGAAGAAAGAAGAACGAAGAAGAAGACGAAGAAGAAGAAGAAGAAGACGAAGAAGACGAAGAAGAAGACGAAGAAGAAGAAGAAGACGAAGAAGAAGACGAAGAAGAAGACGAAGAAGAAGACGAAGAAGAAGAAGACGAAGAAGACGAAGAAGACGAAGAAGAAGAAGAAGAAGAAGAAGAAGAAGAAAGAAGAAGAAGAAGAAGAAGACGAAGAAGAAGAAGAAGAAGAAAGAAGACGAAGAAGAAGAAGAAGAAGAAGAAGAAGAAGAAGAAGAAGAAGACGAAGAAGAAGAAGAAGAAGACGAAGAAGAAAGAAGAAGAAGACGAAGAAGAAGACGAAGAAGAAGAAGAAGAAGAAGAAGAAGACGAAGAAGAAGAAGAAGAAGAAGAAGAAGAACGAAGAAGAAGAAGAAGATCGATCACTTTACTGATACATGAGGAGGAAAAACAAAATAAAAAAATAAAGTTAGAGTACTTGTTCTTGCCATTTTAACATACTTAACCAGTTCCGGTGCTAGTACTCTTACCACTCGCCTTTGGAGGTTCCTTTCGTAGCGTGGCTAAGTTCCCTCAGCTCTATGTTCTATAAACTCTATGTTCCCTCAGATCTATGTTTCCACATCTCTGTGTTCACACAGCTCTATGTTCTTACAGCTCTATGTTCCCACAGGTTTCTGTTCCCACAGCTCTGTGTTCCTTTAGCTCTTGGTTCCCTCAGCTCGATGTTCTTTCAGCTCTATGTTCACACAGCTCTATGTTCCCTAAGCTCTATATTCCCTCAGCTCTATGTTCCCACAGCTCTATGTTCTCACAGCAGCTCTATGTTCCCACAGCTCTATGTTCCCACAGCAGCTCTATGTTCCCTCAGCTCTATGTTCCCACAGCAGCTCTATGTTCCCTCAGCTCTATGTTCCTGCAGCAGCTCTATGTTCCCTCAACTCTATGTTCCTTCATCTCTATGTTCCCACAGCAGCTCTATGTTCCCTCAGCTTTATGTTCCCACAGTTCTATGTTCTCACGGCTCTATGTTCTCAACAACTCTATGGTCCCACAGCTCTATGTTCCAACAACTCTATGGTCCCACAGCTTTATGTTCCAACAAATCTATGTTCCCTAAGCTCTACAGTATGTTACCTCAGCTTGATGTTCCCACAGCAACTCTATGTTCCCACAGGTTTCTGTTCCCACAGCTCTATGTTTTTTTTTTTTTTCAGCTCTATGTTCCCACAGCTCTATGTTTGACTGAGAGTTTAATTTTGACAAAAATCTTGGAAATAAGAAAAACCTAGTAAACTGGTTCTCAAAAGTTTTTCTGGTGACCCACTTTTTCTAATTGATCGCCACTCGCAACACACACATATCTCTATATTTATACATTTATACAGTGTTAAAAACAAATATAAAGTCAAGTCCTCAGAAAATTCCCAAAACATCTCTTTAACTCCAGAGTCTTTAAACAGTTCAGATGAGGCAAGTCCCTCCAGGCGTCACTAAACTGAACACTTTTATATTCGCAGTAAAAGCTTTAACCGTCTCCAATCTAAACAGTTTAAGGCTGAATCGCTCGTTTTCACGTCACATCTCACAAAGACGAGTGATGTGTTTAAGTATTCTCGCCTTTTTCACGTCTTACCAGTGAGAAAAACACGTCCAAAGTATTTATCTTAATTTGTTTTCCCGACCTAATGAAATGCGCATCATATCAGTGTTTTTTCTCTTTCATTTATAAATGCTCAGATGACCTTAGTAAACGTCTAAATTACAACATTTAACCTTCTAAATAAACCCAGGATGTGTGAGGAATAAAGTAGTTTGGTGCATGCAACCGTAGTGAAATACTAGATTTGATCTCTCTTTCCTTTAGAAAAGTGAAACAGGTCTTGCTTTGCTCTCGTGAAGGACGCGGCCTCAACGTGCAGAATTATTCAAACGTGTGGAGGAAGCAACACAAACCACAAGTTTATTTGTTTATTTGGATCGATTGCTGACAACAATAAACAGTAAAAACTTCAGTATAGTATAACACCTAAATTCTCAGTTCACTCTTGGCTCCTTTTTGCTTCTTCTTGCATTAGACCAGGGGTGTCAAACTCATTTTGGTCCGGGGGCCGTATCCAACCTACTTTGATCCCAAAGTGTCCGGATCAGAAAACTCATGTCATATAAACCCCAAAAATAACAATAAGTTCAAATATTTGTGCAGAGAAACACAAATCTATTACAGAAATCTTTTTTTAATTGATGAACTCTTTCTTTTACAAAATATTACAATATTATGAACAACCTGAAACTTTGTGTTGAAATTACATTTTTCTTAATGTTTTAACTTGAACTTGTATGTAAATAGGAATAAGTTCATTTTTGTTGTAAAATCCTGCACTCGGCTCCACTTTTCTCATGTTGGACATTTTTCTGATGAGGGTGTCACGGTCAACAGTCAAAACGATCGTCCTTTAAGAGCGTTTGGAAAGAGACAAGTCTTCATTTGTGCTGCTCTGGTGGGAGGGGCCACGTACAGAGACGCTGGAGACGCTGCTGTGATAAACACCACAGAAAATTAACAAGATTTTAATAGAAAATATAATTAAAATATTTTAGTAGAAAATCACCCGAGGGCCAGATTAAAGGTCTTGGAGGGCCGGATCTGGCCCCCGGGCCTTATGTTTGACACCTGTGCATTAGAACAACAATATTCATAAATGAAAACAATGCAGAACTGATTTTTGGACTACAGCTCTTTAGTCTCTCATGATGCGTTCAGGCCCTGGACACTTCTAGGTTGGAAGCCTTTGCGTTTGAGTTTAGACGCCTCCGATGCTCATTTTGGAGGCTGTGGATGAACGGGAGAAAAATACTTGATGATCCAGGACGTCCACTGCCCTGGAAACACGTGACATTTTCCCGGTCTTTTCTCGGAATGATGTCAGACCAGGCTGAGAGAGACTTTAGTGTATTTATCTGACAGTCGGCTCAGGGGCTGCACTGTGTGAATATTTATAATCCGCTACTGACACTGGTGTAGTCCTGGTGTAGTCCTGGTTCAGTCCTGGTGTAGTCCTGGTGTAGTCCTGGTTCAGTCCTGGTTCAGTCCTGGTGTAGTCCTGGTGTAGTCCTGGTGTAGTCCTGGTGTAGTCCTGGTGTAGTCCTCAGTCCTGGTGTAGTCCCAGTGTAGTTCTGGTTAAGTCCCGGTGTAGTTCTGGTTCAGTCCCGGTGTAGTCCTGGTTAAGTCCTGGTGTAGTCCTGGTCCAGTCCTGGTGTAGTCCTGGTCCAGTCCTGGTGTAGTCCTGGTCCAGTCCTGGTGTAGTCCTGGTCAGTCCTGGTTCAGTCCTGGTCTAGTCCTGGTCCAGTCCTGGTGTAGTCCTGGTTCAGTCCTGGTGTAGTCCTGGTTTAGTCCTGGTGTAGTCCTGGTGTAGTCCTGGTAGTCCTGGTGTAGTCCTTATTCAGTCCTTTTTTTTGTTTTTTGTTTAGAATCTAGAGCACCCGAAGGCAGATCAGCTCTGGCCAATTTGTAATCTTTCCTCCAAATTATTGAATTTAATTTTACTAAGAATTTACCCCCCCCCCCCCCACCTATAAGAGCTGTGGAGTCACATTTGGTGCAATTTTTTGGGCATGATTAATCGATTAATCGATAATTGATCATTAAGAATTTCATCGATTACATGTGAATTTTAATCGACAAACCGAATGTATGTTGCTGTGTGTATCGTGACAAACAGGTGTGTACATGTGTCTCTGCATCAGAAGGAGCGAGACACAAACAGTGGGTCAGTCTGTAACGAACCGAAGCACAAATGTGGATTTAACCAGGATTTGTAGAAGAAATTCCACACTTTCCGTTGCGTTGGGACAAGTGTGAGTCCATGTGCACAGTGGATAAAGCAGCACATATGTTTCTGTGTCCAGTGGGAAAAAGTTTTTCCAGGTGAGAGTCGCTCAATGTGGATGACGAGGCCCCGCCCCCCTCCCCCCGTACGCTGTCCTGGTTTTGACAAACACAAATCTGGTCACACTGACCTGTATTCACCTGAGTCGTGTCTTTTAATCCAACACAAGTTGAACCACATCAGCGACACAAGAGCTGGAGTTTTATCTTCACTTAGTTTATGTAAATTAGTGATGTGGTTTTAAGTTTTGTTTCTGTGAGATTTGAACAAAACTGAATTAAACACATTATAATGTCAAACAGCTGATGTGGATCTAGAGTCGTTATGTTTATATGTCGTAAAGTTGAATTTATTTATGCAGATTAGTGCAGATAGTAATAATAATGATGATCATTTTAATATAAACACGTTAATGATTAATCGATAATTGATCGTTAATTCTTCCGACGATCGATTAAGAAAATTTCATCGAATGCCCGTCCCTAGTCTATACAAAGCTTTGGTCAATGTGCTGCCTAAAAAATACACACAAACAAAACATCGCCAAGTGTTTTAAGGCTGATATGCAAAAAAGTCTGTAGTTCTGAGGTACTTCAGTCGCGGGACAAACTCCTCTAACTGCTACGACTCTTGATTCCATTCATTTGGAGATATTGAAATGTAAATGTGATTCTCACATGAAATAAACTACAGCGGCGTATCTGATGTAAAACTTCATTAACATAAACAGAATCTTTCCCAGTGCGTCAAATCCGGTCCAGCACGCGGACCTGAGCCACTTACGAAGACGTGAGCAAAACACATGCATCATTACAGGCGGCGGCTGCTGTTTGTTAACACGTGTTTCTCTGGTCCAACGTGTCAACAGTGATTTGCTTGTCTCCATGAAGAGGATATTGCTCTGCGCAGTGTAAAACCTGAGCTGCTTCCACATCAGAGGCCTGAGCTGATGCTACCTGCTGTAGTTTATAAAGAACCCAAAAGCATGAGTTTTCTTTAAGACGATGGCTCCGTCTGAACGTTGGAGGGTCTATTTCAAAGTAAAATGACGGCCTAATCTCTAAACTCCACAGTGGGACAGTGTACATTTCCCTCCTACAAAAGCACTGTTGGGCAAGTGACTTCAAAACTGTAATGTGTTATTTATGATTTGTTTCTGTCATTTCAAAGTAATTTGTCACAGTACAATATTACTGCGTTTAAAATGTAAAACATTACACAAATATCACTGCACTTTAAGACACTCTCACCAAAATAATGTCACTAATCATCAAATAATAATCAGAGAGCGAAGATGCTGAACTTTTGTGCCGTATATGGACTAAACCAGGACTGAACCAGGTCTAAACCAGGTCTAAGCTGGGACTAGACCAGGACTAAACCAGGACCAAACCAAGACTAATCTTGGACCAGGACTTGGAATCTAGGACCGCACCTGAGAGAACCCCATGTGGAGTTGGGCGTCAGCTGCTCTTCGCCCCGTGGAGCGTGGAGTTTTGCTTCAGTCCTTTTGCCCGCGGTCACTTGACGGTCTACGCAGGGGCACCTCGGACCCAACATTCACAACCGTAACGATGGCGTTTCACCGCTGGCGATATTGCGGTGATTTTAGCAAATTTGTATGAAGAAAAACAAAAAATGCACCACTTCAATCCAGGTTAAAAATGCATTGTGACACGCGTTACTCACATTTGTGCTGAGTACCACCTGGTGCCTCTGCTCAATTTAATTTCTCTCCAGCGACTAGATCAGGAATCAGAACACACCAGATGGTTCACAAGACTATGTCTACGTTCAGACTGCAGGGCTTAACGCTCAATTCCGATTTTTTTGTGAAATCCGATGTTTTTGCGAGGTCGTTCACATTTCCAATTAAACGTGACTTGTATGTGACTCCAGTGTGAACATTAAAAGTGTCCCACATGTGACACTGGAGACACGACGACGTCAACCGCAGCGAGCGTCTCTGTGTTTACAGGAAGTTGTCCAAACATGGACGCAGCATCGAGCACCTGGAGATTTTAAAGTTCCTCTCGTACCGGAGCCAGAACATGAACAACTTACTTGTTTTAAGGAGGAGATTGAGAAGGAGAAGGACGAGGTTTTTGGCCGTGGTGTTTTGTGGGACAGAACGTTGAAAGGAACGTGTGGATGTGGAGACGGAGCCAAGAGTGGTGAGTGGAGATGTGCTTCACTTCAGTGACACAGAGTTCATTAACAATTTTCGCCGACTTCAGTGCAGAATAGTGACGTTTGTGTCTTGTTGATAACGTGTAGGTGGATGAATGCACTTTGACCGTTCAGACTGAAGTCACATGTCAAAAGATCAGATATGTATCAGTTTCAGGAGCACATATCCAAGTGTCCTGGGTCACATTTGAAAAAATCGGATCTGTGTCGTTCAGACTGTCATTAAAAGATCAGATACAGGTCACATAGAAGCCAAAAAATCAGATTTGGGTCACTTCAGGCTGCAGTCTGAACGCAGCCTAAGTGTGCAGGTCATGTGCATAGACTGTACAGTGCTGTGGCTTCGTAGTTTACTGAAGTCGTACTAAAACATTTTGGTAATACGTTAATACTTTACACCCTGGTAAAACTATCAAAATTTGGATACCGTCCAACACTACTGCTGATACTAAGAAAGTGGCTCAGTACTCAATACTGATTATACTAATTCTTCTTGTATGTTAACGTGAGATCTTATACGAGGTCTGACAAAGCTCAAAATGGCACAAAAACTCTTTAAGAAAACCTCAAATCTCAAATTGAATGTGGCCTGCTCAAATATCTAGTTTCAACACAGGAACTTAGAAGCCAAAAAATCGTATTTGGGTCACTTCAGGCTGCAGTCTGAACGCAGCCTAATACACCACGGCTTGTCCACTTATATCGACTCGGCTTTTCTTGTTACTACAAAAATTTGTTGCTCTCTACATTTTCGTTCGGTAAAAGTCGCTCACCAGAGGCAAAAGGTTGGAGATCTCTGGCCTCAACTTATAAACTCCACAGTGGGACACATGTTTATAGATATTCCTCCTCCAAAACCTGCCTGAAGAGGTTTTATACGCATGTTTGAGTAATAGAGTGATCTCTCCCAGGCCTATTCAAACCCCCTCTCGTTTAGCAGAGTTGTCCTATAAGTGTAACTCTAAAGCGACGTGATGTGCAGTCGTTTCATTAGCAGGACACGGGCTGATTGTGTTGTGACAGGCCAGCGCTTATTGTCATTTTACAGCCTCGGTTCTTTCCTTCGTGGACGTTTTATGGAGCTCGTGAAAGTGAAAGTGAAAGTGAAAGACATTTCCCTCACATCAGATGAAGATATTCCAGCAGAGCGATGTTCAAACCCCGACACTCAGATCACGATCGGAGCGTTTTCGGAAGCTTCTCTTGTCTTCTAGTCACTGCCCCTCTCCATAAACTTTAAAGGACATTTTTAAAAGTCAGTCCCACATCCAGGGCCCCGACACACACGCGCCCCGACACACACACACACACACGCCCCACACACACACACACGCCCGGACACCGACACAGTTTGGCATTTCCAGGTAATTTTCTCCTAAAAGGTTCTTGGATTTGAGCGATACATAAAACATCAGCTCTGTGTGTGTGTGTGTGTGTGTGTGAGTGTGTGTGTGTGTGTGTCTGTGTGTGTGTGTGTGTGTGTAGACACTGACCGCACACACACACACTGAGAAACACACACAGACACTGAGAGACACACACGCTCAGACACACACACAAACACACACAGATACACACAACACAGCACACATACACTCAGACACACAGAGATATTGACACACACACACACACACACACACACACACACACACACACACACAACACACACACATGCTCACACAGACAGAGAGACACACACACTCACACACTCACTCACAGACACACACACAGACACAACACACTTACACACACAGAAAGATGCAGACACATACAACACAACACAGACACACACACAGGTAACACACAGACACAACACACACATGCACACACTCACGCAAACACAGATGCACACAGACACACACCAACACAACACACACAACACACACTCATACATAGACACGCACGCAGACACACTTACACACACACACACAACAGAGACACACAAATGCACAGACACATGCACACAGACACACAAACACACACAGATACACACACACAAACACGCACACACACATATATGAGCACACACCCCAACACACGCAAACACACAACACAGACACAAACATATGCACACACTTACACACACACACACACGGACACACACTCACGCACACAGACACATGCACACCGACAGACACACACCGACACAACACACTCAGACACGCACACAAGACAGACACACACACACATACACAGACGTACTTGCACACACACAACACAGACACACAAACACACACAGATACACATGCACAGACACACACAAGACAGACACAGACATACACTTACACACACACACAACACAAACACAAATGCACAAACACACATCACACAGACACACACATCACACAGACAGACACACTCACACACAGGTAACATACACACACAGGCAGACACACACTGACAGATACACACACACCACGACACACAAACACAAACACACACACACACACACACAGGTAACATACACACACAGGCAGACACACACTGACAGATATGCACTCAGAGACACGCACACACATCCACGCACAAACACACACACACTGACAGATACACACACACCACGACACACAAACGCACACACACACGCACTGAGAGACACACACTTACACACATCCACGCACACACAACACACACACACAGTGACAGATACACACACACACAGACACACATTCGCGCGCACACAGACACACTGAGAAACACACACTTACACACACACACACACACACACACACAGAGATAAGGTAAAGAGTCTTCCTGTATAAATCACACATTTCTTTCGTTTGCAGAGTCAGAATCAGCATCAAAGTGTGAAAGGTCCACAGAGGAACATAAAGTCAGAGACACAGAGTCACACATGAAGTCACGGTGCAAATTAAACCTGATCCTGTAACATCTCAGCAGATATTTAACACTCGGGTGTGTCGTTTTTTTTACCGACAGCTCTGTGCTTGAAACTCAAAGAAACATTTTACTCCGTTTAAATAAATGTTGTTTTGTGCCTGGAGATAATGAGCGCTGTGATGTTAAAGAGCAGGACAACACTTCCCATTTCACAAAACGCTTTTTTAAAAGGAAACACAGACGGCCTTTCACTTGAAGAAAAATTGTTTACCTTTAAAAACAAAAAGCCTGTCTCCGCTATTTCAGTCTGGTGTGATTGACAGGTAGATATTACACATATTGTGTTGAATAAGTGAAATTTGATGAATTAAATGCCTAATTGTAAATAAATGTGTCACGTCTGAGGCCAAAACTTTGTGCACTAATAAACATTATAAAAGTAAAAAATGACTAATGTGTTGCTTTTTGCTTTACAGGGGAAAAAAATATCATATTTTACTCGGTACAAATGTCAGAATCTTGCGTCATAAAGCATTTTTAATCTGGATTGAAGTGGTGGGTTTTTTGTTTTTCTTCATACAAATTCACTCAAAATCACGGCGATGTCAGTAGCGGTGAAACGACATCGTTATGGTTCCGAGTGTCGGGACGAGCCTGGAATGCGCCCGTGTAGACTGTCGGGTGACCGCAGGCGAAAGAACTGACGCAGAACTTCACGGGGCGAAGAGCAGCCGACGCCCGATCGAGCTTTGAGGAAACACTGCTCCATGGACTCGAGGTTCTCTCAGGGGCAGAACTAGATTCCAAGGCCTAGTCCAAAATTAGTCCTGGTTTGGTCCTGGTTTAGACCTAGTTTAGACCTGGTTTAGATCTGGTTTAGTCTGTGTTTAGAACTGGTTTATACCTGGTTCAGTCCTTGTTTAGTCCTCAGTTCATTCCTGGCTTAGACCTGGTTTAGTCCTGGTTTAGTCCTGGTTCAGCTCTGGTTCAGTCCTGGTTCAGCTCTAGTTCAGTTCTGGTTTAGTCCTGGTTAGACCTGGCTTAGACCTGGTTTAGTCCTGGTTTAGTCCTGGTTCAGCTCTGGTTCAGTCATGGTTCAGCTCTAGTTCAGTTCTGGTTTAGTCCTGGTTAGACCTGGCTTAGACCTGGTTTAGTCCTGGTTTAGTCCTGGTTCAGCTCTGGTTCAGTCCTGGTTCAGCTCTAGTTCAGTTCTGGTTTAGTCCTGGTTTAGTCTTGGTTCAGTCCTGGTTTTATTCCTGGTTCAATCCGTATACGGCACAAAAGTTCGGCATATTCACTGATTATTATTTCATGATCAGTGACATTATTTTGGTGAGTGTCTTAAAGTGCTGTAATAATCATGTAATGCTTTACATTTTCAATTTGAAAAATAAATTAAAATAATTTTTACTTTGAAATGACAGAAACAAGTCATAAAAAATAACACATTATAGTTTTGAAGTAACTTGCCCAACAGCACTAATAAAGTCAAATAGTTGATGTTTTACATAAATATCCAACTGTGCCTGTCTGAGGCTCTCATTTGGGATTTTTATTTTGTAAAGAGAGATAAGGCCCATTCACACCAGAGCGTCAAAGTGTACCAGTTTATATTTAAAGTCTATGTGGACGCGCGTTTAGGGTGTCCGCCGTTTTTGTGGCGCATCTTCAGGCGTCAGCACAGCAGGAATCTAGTGTCGACGTGGTGCGTGTTGATTGTTCTGACGTCAACGTTCTGGACGCGTGTTTAAGGCGTCGATGTCAGAAATTGAAAATGCTGAACTTCTCATGTCAGACGCGCCGCATCAACCAATCAGAGATGAGTATCCAGTGACGTAGAGACATTATTATCCAGAAGAAAGAGAAAGACACGAGAACCAGAGCGAGAACCACAAACATTAGCAGAGTATGAATATAAACGCCACAATCACCGATCGTGAAGACTACACCAGAACCGGACCAGGACTAAACCAGGACTAGACCGGGACTGAACCAGGACTGAACAGTGTCATTAGCGGAGTATAAATATATAAACGCTGCAGTCGTCGACCTGTTCTCCTCCGCTGATGGTTTTATGTAATAAAAACACTAAAGTCTCTCTGTCTGGTCTGACATCGTTTCGGGAAAAGACCGAGACCGGGCTCTTGTTTTCAGGGCAACGAACGCACATCAAGTTTTTTTTTCTCCCGTTCGTTCACGGCGTCAAACACCTGCGTCGACAGCGTCTAAACTCAAATGCAAAGGCGTCCAAATAGAGGCGTCTAGGGTTAATTTTAACGCTCTGGTGTGAACAGATCTCTAGACTGTAATCTGTCAAAGCAATCCAAGATATTGAACTATGATGTTGAACCATGTCAGAGAAACATCATCAGAGTTTATTTTTTTGCTTTTTGTATAGGCAAGTTTCATTGTTGACAAAAGCACGCGTTGCATGCTGGGAATTATTTTGGTCGGCGGCAAAAAACACTAATTCAACATGACGGACAGAGCGAGAAAGCACGTAAAGGGTATTGATCCCGGTTATTTATCCACTCTAACGGCAGAGGACCCAAGACCATTTGACCAGAAATTGGTCATAAGCATCGACGGACGACAAATCACCCTTTTCAACCCCGACAAAAGGTGGAACAAACCACATTTCTGGTCAGAATCGCCAACTACCTGGACAAATATTCACTTGGGCGATATCCACAATGACTTGGTGGAAACTCCTGGGCATTCACAGCAGAAAAGATGAAAACCTCCAAGAGTCTGGATGTGTTGTTGAACTTGTTGGAGTCCACGGTTTGTTAGGATCTTCTACGTTTGCTCTGCGGATGTTTGAAAGTCGTTTAATTCACCGTTAGCGGTTCTTTTCACTCGGAATACGAAAAAGACATTTTCCTTCTTCCGCGCTTCTATTTGTGCATCCGATAATGCAGCAGGAATTTACCATTATCGGGGATAAATATACGCGAGGTTACGCACTGTGTTTGACGCTATTGTGTTTTTTGCCTAAAACCAAAATATTTCCCAGCATGCAACACGGGCTTTTAATAACAATGACGTCAGCTGAAACTCGCCTATTCAACAAAACCCTTTTCTGGAACTGGAAGAAATAAGTCATGAGACCAAACAGTGGCACCACCCACTTCACCAACGCACACCGGCGGCCAGAAGTGTTTAAAAAGCCAGCGGAAGCCTCGATTTATCATGCAAAACTTGTCTTTTATCCCTCCTCTGAATGTATCCATCATTCTGTCTTCATCTCCCTCCATCTCTTCTCTCTATCTAATCTGCGTTCAGGCCGACACAAAACGACTTATCCCAGTTTGATCTCCTCCGTCTTGACCTTTCTCTTCAAAGCCTCAGCCCTCCAAGCGTCCGCACGTCCACCGGCCCGGCCCTATCATGTGTGCTAATGGGCCTTCAAACGGCGCCGGCTCTTTTCATGTTCCTCTCGCTCACATTTATGGAAATATCTGAATCAGAGACGTGCGGCAGGCAATTAGGTCTGTCTCCCCGGATGGTGGATGGAGGACGGGGCGTGGGGCGTTCAAAGCCGCGCTCGTGCCCGTCTGGAGGCAGCTGTCGGCGGGTTTGATCTCTCACTCGGCTCCTGGAGAACAGCGGGCCACACACTGGAGCTGACCGGGACACGTGTCTTCCTCAAGAACGATTAAGATCTCGGAGTGTTAAACGCGAGGGAACGTGCCGTCTGCTTCAGATGGAGCGTGGATAGGAGGCGTCTGTCCGTCACGGGGCTCGGACACGATCTCGACAAGAGCTCGGGAGACTAAACTGATACAAGATTAAACACGCAGGAGAAAAATGATCTTGTGAGATTTTCCTGTCGACCCAATCTCGTATCACGTCTTGAGGAAATTGTCTCGTCTCGTCCTTGATCAATAAGCCCATATGTACAAACACTGTCGGTCAAATTACTTCAAAACTGTAATGTTTTATTTATTATTTGTGTGTTTCTGTCATTTCAAAGTAATTCAAGTAATTTAAGTAATAGTAATAATAAGTAATTTAAGTTTCTCTCAACAAAATAATTGTCGTTGATTGTCAAATAACAATCGGCGAGCGAAGATGCCGAACTTTTGTGCCGTATATGGACTAAACTAAGACGAAACCAGGACTGAACCAGGTCTGAACCAAGGATTTAACCAGGACTAAACCAGGTCTAAACCAAGACTAAACCAGAACTGAACCAGGACTGAACTAGAACTAAACCAGGAATGAACCAGGACTAAACTAAGACTGAACCAGGTCTAAACTAGGACTAAACTAAGACTGAATCAGGTCTAAACTAAGACTGAATCAGGTAAACTAGCTAGAAATTAAACCTAGGACTAAACCAGGATTAAACCAGGACTAAACCAGAACTGAATCAAGGACTGAACCAGGACTAAACCACCATTAAACCAGGACTGAACGAGGTCTAAACCAGGACTAAACCAGGTCTAAACCAGGACGAAACCAAAGCTGAACCAGGACTAAACCAGGACTAATCTTGGACTAGGGCTTGAAATCTAGTTCCGCCCCTGAGAGAACCCCGAGCTCATGGAGCAGACTGTCCTCAAAGCTCGATCGGGCGTCGGCTGCTCTTCGCCCTTTGGAGTTCTGCGTCAGTTCTTTCACCCGACGGTCTACGTGGGCGCACCTTTGGCCCGTCTCAACATTTGGAGCCGTAACGATGGCGTTTCACTGATGATTTTAGCGAATTTGTATGAAGAAAAAACAAAAAACCCACCACTTCAATCCAGGATAAACATGCTTTTTGACGCACGTTACTCACATTTGTACCAAGTAAAATATTACCATTTTTCCTTGTAAAGCCACATTACTGCTTTACAGCAAAAAGCAACACATTACAGTAACTCATTACTTTTATAAAACGTTACTCCCAACACTGTTTACAAAGTACTACAGGTTTCCCTTCAGACAGTATTGTTGGTCTGCAGAACATAAATGGGTGTTTCTTCCCTGAACACGTCTTCCTCACAAACGATTAAGATCTCGGAGTGTTAAACGCGAGGGAACGTGCCGTCTGCTTCAGATGGAGCGTGGATAGGAGGCGTCTGTCCATCACGGGGCTCGGACACGATCTCGACAAGAGCTCGGGAGACTAAACTGATACAAGATTAAACACGCAGGAGAAAAATGATCTTGTGAGATTTTCCTGTCGACCCAATCTCGTATCACGTCTTGTGGAAATTGTCTCGTCTCGTTCTTGATCAATAAGCCCATATTTGCAAACACTGTCGGTCAAATTACTTCAAAACTGTAATGTTTTATTTATTATTTGTGTGTTTCTGTCATTCCAAAGTAATTCAAGTAATTTCAGTAATAGTAATAATAAGTAATTTAAGTTTCTCTCAACAAAATAATTGTCGTTGATTGTCAAATAACAATCGGCGAGCGAAGATGCCGAACTTTTGTGCCGTATATGGACGAAACTAAGACGAAACCAGGACTGAACCAGGTCTAAACCAAGACTAAACCAGAACTAAACCAGAGAATGAACCAGGACTAAACCAAGACGGAACCAGGTCTAAACCAGGACTAAACTAAGACTGAATCAGGTCTAAACTAAGACTGAATCAGGTCTAAACTAGGACTAAACTAAGACTGAATCAGGTCTAAACTAGGACTAAACCAGAATTAAACCAGGACTGAATCAGGACTAAACCAGGATTAAACCAGGACTGAGCCAGAACTGAATCAAGGACTGAACCAGGACTAAACCACCATTAAACCACCATTAAACCAGGACTGAACGAGGTCTAAACCAGGACTAAACCAGGTCTAAACCAGGACGAAACCAAAGCTGAACCAGGACTAAACCAGGACTAATCTTGGACTAGGACTTGAAATCTAGTTCCGCCCCTGAGAGAACCCCGAGCTCATGGAGCAGACTGTCCTCAAAGCTCGATCGGGCGTCGGCTGCTCTTCGCCCTTTGGAGTTCTGCGTCAGTTCTTTCACCCGACGGTCTACGTGGGCGCACCTTTGGCCCGTCTCAACATTTGGAGCCGTAACGATGGCGTTTCACTGCTGATTTTAGCGAATTTGTATGAAGAAAAAACAAAAAACCCACCACTTCAATCCAGGATAAACATGCTTTTTGACGCACGTTACTCACATTTGTACCAAGTAAAATATTACCATTTTTTCCTTGTAAAGCCACATTACTGCTTTACAGCAAAAAGCAACACATTACAGTAACTCATTACTTTTATAAAACGTTACTCCCAACACTGTTTACAAAGTACTACAGGTTTCCCTTCAGACAGTATTGTTGGTCTGCAGAACATAAATGGGTGTTTCTTCCCTGAACACGTCTTCCTCACAAACGATTAAGATCTCGGAGTGTTAAACGCGAGGGAACGTGCCGTCTGCTTCAGATGGAGCGTGGATAGGAGGCGTCTGTCCGTCACGGGGCTCGGACACGATCTCGACAAGAGCTCGGGAGACTAAACTGATACAAGATTAAACACGCAGGAGAAAAATGATCTTGTGAGATTTCCTGTCGACCCAATCTCGTATCACGTCTTGTGGAAATTGTCTCGTCCCGTCCCTAATCACTAAACCCATATTTACAAACTACTACAGGTTCCCGTTTGTCCCAACATCAGCCAGTATCATCGGTCTGTGGAACATAAATGGGTGTTTTGTCCCTAAACAGGAACGTCTCCCATTTTATTCTTCTCCTTCCATGATAAACTGTCAATATCTGGTCCAACAAATATGTCAAAGTATTTGAATATGAATGTATTTATTTGGAGGATAAGCCCCTTGAGATGTGTTGCCATCTCGTTTTCGAAGGGGTCCTCAAGTAAGAGTTGTACATTGGCGCTGACATTGAACCTGTATTGATAGGCCGCATTAGCCTGATTCATCAGCTGGTTTCACTTCGTGGAAACCATCTGACCTCAGAGCATTAGGATTTGTTCGCTTAACGTAGGTGGATACTTTTTATCATTTATCCAATTGCTGCCGTTTTGTCGTGACGTATGTAATGCTCCGCTAATAGGGCCAACTGAAATATTACGTTTTTCCCAAATCCCGTAGGAAGAAGGACAATAACGTCTTTCCCCTTGATAAAACTCACCAAACATTCTCTTTGTTCTGGGTTTAGATCCTCGATCTTGGGAATCGTTGCCAACACAGAATGTCTGGTGCCCGGACTCGCACTTCTGGGGTTTTTGCGAACCATCTAGTGTTTTCTGATTCCTGACATAGTCGCTGGAGAGAAATGAAATTGTGTGGAGACACTAGGTGGTGCGAGCCTGGCTAAGGCCGCATAGCCGTAGTTCTACAGCTCTAGTCAGGGGTTTATGTTTATGTACTTAGCAAATGCTAAAGATAGTGACTTTGCTTTCCCAAAAGCAGAGTTCCTAACCTGTTATATTAACTTAGTTGTCGGTATCATCAGCTAACGTCAAGACTCATGCCGTGGTGTCGTTCACTAACTTGTTCACTTGGTTCTTTCATTGTCAGCGTACGAACTGGAGAGGCTCTGATCACATTTAACATCTTTCTGTTTATGTACATTTAACATGACGCTGGAACTGCTCAAACTCTACAAATAAATGATACTTACGAACATCACGTCTCGTCAAAAACACGTGTTGCCGCTTTGCTTCGACCCATAGACCGTATATATGAGTGGACATAGCTCACACTCTCTCCTCCAAGTGCCAAACAGGAAGTACACATGTGGCTCTTTTGGCTCCTTGTGACTCTGGCTCCAGTTGACTTACATTGGAATCTTGTGGCTCCTCCCTCTGTCCCTGCAGCTGTGAGCCTCGTCATTTTGGTCTTAAAATGTTCGTATTAACCCGCGACACAGGATCCTGTTTTTTTCCCACTATTTTGCCATCAAAAAAATCCTATTCATAACATAGAGCACAGGTGTCAAACATACGGCCCGGGGGCCAGATCCGGCCCTCCAAGACCTTTAATCTGGCCCTGGGCTGATTTTCTACTAAAATATTTTAATTATATTTTCTATTAAAATCTTGTTAATTTTCTGTGGTGTTTATCACAGCAGCGTCTCCAGCGTCTCTGTACGTGGCCCCTCCCACCAGAGCAGCACAAATGAAGACTTGTCTCTTTCCAAACGCTCTTAAAGGACGATCGTTTTGACTGTTGACCGTGACACCCTCATCAGAAAAATGTCCAACATGAGAAAAGTGGAGCCGAGTGCAGGATTTTACAACAAAAATGGACTTATTCCTGTTTACAGACAAGTTCATGTTAAAACTTTGTGTTGAAATTGCTTTTTTTTTTTTAAGTTTCAGGTTGTTCATAATATTATAATATTTTGTAAAAGAAAGAGTTCATCAATTAAAAAAAGATTTCTGTAATAGATTTATTAACGTATTGTTTATTTTGGGGTTTATATGACATGAGTTTTCTGATCCGGACACTTTGGGATCAAAGTCGGTTGGACACGACCCCCGGACCAAAATGAGTTTGACACCTCCTGACATAGAGCTTGGCTCCGCTGGCATCGCGAGCCTCGTTTGAGCGGCACTGAACACTATGGGTGACGTCACTTAGTCCACTTCTTTTATACAGAACATATTTTGATCATAGACAGTATAAACTCTTTCTGATTGGCTGAGTACACATCCCACTGGTGCAGGATCAGGTCTTTGTGCCCTTGACCTTTTTGCCGAGGGGCTGTTTTACTCCTGCTGATCTGGAGTCATTTTCAGATCATTAGACGTGTTGTTAGTCCACGTGAAACCTCAGTAGGCGCCGCCGTACGCTGGAGCTGGTTTAACAGAATCCCACTCAAAATACCCACCGTGCATTAGTGTAAATCTGGTGAAGTCAGGAAACCCAAGTTCTGTAAAATAAACATGAGCTGTGTAAATAATAATAAAGTGTAAATGAAATACTCCAACCTGTAGCTCGTGAACTCAAGTCGCTCTCCGACGCATTTCAAGAGCTTCCCAAAGGATTTAGAATCATACATATTACACTGAATAATTCAAGTTGGATTTATCATTGTAAATGTGGTTTCTGGAAGCCGAACTCTGACTCTACCTCGTTTAAGGCTGCAGCGGTCATCATGATATAAAATCAGCTTCTTGAGACGATTATTTGTCACTCCTGCTTTGTAGAAAAAAAGTTGGAGATGTAGTTTGTCGTGTGTCGTTCGTTCATTTGTTTTTCAAAATAAAACCAAAAATAAGAAAACAAAAAAAACAACTATTTTCTTCATTATTTGTTTCCAAAACCAAAATGAAAAAACAGATAATGATTCATTTTTTTCAGTTTTTGATTTTGTGTTTAAATGAAAAATGGAAAAAAAAAAAAAACGGATAATGGCCGTTTCCTGTTTCTGTAACTGAATCAGGAGTAAATCAAGACTGAGACCGGGACCAGACCAGGACCAGACCGGGACTGAGACTGGGATCTGGTTTAGTCCTGGTTCTGTCCTGGTTTAGACTTGGTTTAGTCCTGGGATCAGTCCTGGTTCAGTCCTAGTCCTGGTCCTGGTCTGGTACCAGTCTCATTCCCAGTATGGTCCCGGTCTCAGTTCTGATCAGTCTACATGGGCACACCTCTGGGCCTGTCCCGACAGTCCTGGTTCAGTAGTCCTGGTTCAGTCCTGGTTTAGTCCTGGTTCAGTCCTGGTTCAGTCCTGGTTCAGTCCTGGTTTAGTCCTGGTTCAGTCCTGGTTCAGTCCTGGTTCAGTCCTGGTTTAGTCCTTGTTCAGTCCTGGTTTAGTCCTGGTTTAGTCCTGGTTCAGTCCTGGTTCAGTCCTGGTTCAGTCCTGGTTCAGTCCTGGTTCAGTCCTGGTTTAGTCCTGGTTCAGTCCTGGTTCAGTCCTGGTTCAGTCCTGGTTCAGTCCTGGTTCAGTCCTGGTTCAGTCAGTCCTGGTTTAGTCCTGGTTCAGTCCTGGTTCAGTCCTGGTTCAGTCCTTGTTCAGTCCTGGTTTAGTCCTGGTTTAGTCCTGGTTCAGTCCTGGTTCAGTCCTGGTTCAGTCCTGGTTCAGTCCTGGTTCAGTCCTGGTTCAGTCCTGGTTCAGTCCTGGTTCAGTCCTGGTTCAGTCCTGGTTCAGTCCTGGTTCCTGGTTTAGTCCTGGTTCAGTCCTGGTTTCCTGGTTAGTCCTGGTTTAGTCCTGTTTCAGTCCTGGTTTCAGTCCTGGTTTAGTCCTGGTTCAGTCCTGGTTCAGTCCTGGTTCAGTCCTGGTTCAGTCCTGGTTTAGTCCTGGTTCAGTCCTGGTTCAGTCCTGGTTCAGTTCAGTGCAAGTCGGTTTCAAAAATCTGGTATTGTATTTTAAGTCACATAAACGGGAAACGGCCGTTATCTGTTTTTTCTATTTTTTATTTAAACACAAAATCGAAAACAGAAAAAAAAAAAATTATTATCAATTTTCTCATTTTGGTTTTGGAGACAAATACTGAAGAAAACTGGTGTTTTTTCATTTTCTTATTTTTGGTTTTATTTTGAAAAACGAATAAACGAATGATACACGGATTAGAAAGTGCGCGTAGAGTCGTTTTGATTTCTTTTGTAAGATACTTGTTTCTTTTCCTTTAATCCGAGCCGTCGGTAGTGGATGTAGTTTTATCTTGACATGTTTCGACAGTCTCCTGCAGCCGCCGACGTCAGAAATGTCATGACAGCTGGTGTGACCTGTCTGTATCCACAAATGACATCCACCACCTGTCGGTCTAATTATAATAATGGAAACCACATTCATCAGTTTAAACGTTGAAATCAGAATATCGTATCTACTTTATGATGATCTCAAAGAATATTGGTCATGTATTCTGTTATGAACACTGAGCTTTTGTATAAACAAACATGTGCGGTTTTTGCGTCCTGTCCGGGGCGTCTGGTTTTTTTTTTTTTAAGTGATGCAAATGTCCGGGTTTTCATTACCGTTCACTGGGGCATTAAACTGAGCGTCTCTCGTAGCGTCTGTGACTCAGAAGGAGCGAGACAGTCTGCAACATGACGAAGAGCAAATGCGAATTTAACGATGATTTGTATAAGAAATTCTCCATTTTCTGTCCCGGTCCGTAAAGGAGACCTGCAGTACAGCACAATCCGTGTATCATTCGTTCATTCGTTTTTCAATATAAAACCAAAAATAAGAAAATGAAAAAACAACAGTTTTCTTCGTTATTTGTCTCCAAAACCAAAATGAAAAAACGGATAACGATTCGTTTTTTCAGTTTTCGATTTTGTGTTTAAATGAAGAATGAAGAACCGCCCTGGTCCCGGTCTCAGTCCCGCTCTGGTCTCGGTCTGGTCTCGGACCTGGATCAGTCCTGGTTCAGTCCGTACCTGGTGCAAAAGTCCGGCATCGCAGTTACGGAAGTCACGTAAACGGGAAACTTTTTCCATTCTTCATTGAAACACAAAATCGAAAACTGAAAAAACGAATCGTTATCCGTTTTTTCATTTTGGTTTTGGAGACAAATAACGAAGAAAACTGTTGTTTTTTCGTTTTCTTATTTTTGGTTTTATATTGAAAAACGAATGAATGAATGATACACGGATTCAGCACCGCATCTGCCCAGTGACCTGAGATTATATCAAACTTTTGCGCTGCCTACGCCACAGACTGAACTAAGACTAAACCAGGACTAACCCAGGACTGACTCCAGGACTGAAGAGGAGGACTAATCCAGGACTGAACTAGAACTAAAACAGGAGTAAACAAGGACTGAACCATGACTAAACCAGGACTGACCTAGGACTGATTGAAGGACTGAAGGGGAGGACTAATCCAGGACTGAACTAGGACTAAAACAGGACTAAACCAGAACTGAAACAGGACTCACTGTCAGGACGGGCTCGGAGGCGACCGCAGGAGATAGGACCTGCAGAGCTCCACACCTCACGAAGGTAAACGCGGCCATCGCCCTGCTCGGGGTTCTCTCTCTTAAGCCCAAGATTAGTCCTGGTTTAGACCTGGTTTAGTCCTGACCCGCACATGTGTAATTACTACCCGTCCGTAATACGCAATACGTGTTCATACCCTGTTAACGAAAAAAAAAAAACAGGCAAAATTGCTCAAAAAAAATCTGTGAAACGGCGAAACCGCGAAAGTTGAACCGCGATATATCGAGGGTCAATCTAGAATAAATACAACCTGCTCAACAAACCAAACCTGTTTATCTGCCATTAGAATCCAGAGCGACAGTAACAAAGTGCGATCTTTCAGCTGTAATCAAATATATGTATGTAAAATAAATATATTCTATCTTCAGGTTTCCATATGAATAGATTATCTGGCTGCGCTGACGGCCGCCTCTCGCCTCGGGCCTGCGCCGCTCTCACTAATAGAAACAAATGGATGAAGAACGGTTTATACTGGTCCTTTGGGTGAAGCTAAAATTTAAATGTTTACTTTTTATAGAAGTGAATGAACTTAGCAGGAGAATATCAAAATAATAAAAACAAAAACTGTGATGGATCAAAAGACAATTAACTCCAAAGCAAAGATTTAAAGAGAGACTATTAAACTTCTATTGTTAACTGTATAAACACAAAACATAATTTGAATTTGGATTTATTTATTTGGAGGATAAACCCCTTGAGATTCTCGCCATCTCGTTTTCGAAGGGGTCCTCATAAATACAACAACAAAAGACAGATACAGTAGGGCAGAAAGTAGACAAAAAAAGCGGCGTCAGGGCCTGCAACTCCTTCTCTGTTGGCCTAAAAAAATTCTGAATCACAAACTGATGTTAATTATATTATTATTAAACAATTCCAAATGTTCTGTCCATTTCCTTTCAGAGTTTTTCTGACACTTGTGCTGCTTCCACACATGGATTTTCATATTGAAGCGTTTGACCAATCACATTTCAGACGTCACTTGTTGCCGGGCAAAGTCAAAGAAGTGTCCCTGAGTCCTTCACAATCCGTTCTGCAGCAACTCGAACACCAAATAAATGTCGATGAAACTGTCGCTTCAACCAATCAGATTTTGAGTTGGTGTCACCGGGAACTTTAACAGCGAACGACAACGACACCGAGTTCAGACCCAGAGAGAAAAACAGACAAAACAGAAAACTGCATCTGTAGTGGAACAGGACTAAACCAGGTCTAAACCAGGACTACACCAGGACTAATCTTGGACTTGAGTGAGAGCGAGAGAGAGAGAGAGAGAGAGTGTCCGCAAAGCGCGATCGGGCGACAGCTGCACTGAGCTCCATGCGGCCGCGGGGGCGGACGCTCCGTGCAGCGTGGAGCCCCGGCCCCGGCGAGGTCCTTTCATCTGCGGTCACCCAGTAGAGCTGTTATATATGTGTATGTCATGTATGTGTGTATATGTATGTATATGTATGTGTATATGTCATGTATGTGTGTATGTATGTGTGTATGTATGTATATGTGTATGTCATGTATGTGTGTATATGTGTGTATGTGTATGTCATGTATGTGTGTGTATATATGTGTGTATGTGTGTGTTCATGTGTATGTATGTGTATGTCAGATGTATATGTGTATGTCCATAGTGTGTGGATGCATGTATGTGTGTGTATGTCAGCATCATCCAGTAAAAACTGTGTATAATGTCATTGATTTATCATAAATCAATAACATCTGTGAGCAAAAATAAAGGTGTCATGTATGTTTGTCTCCAGTATACTGTATGTTCTGCTTCATGTATGTGTGTGTGTGCATGTCCTGACTGTGTGAGCACATAAGTGGTCTCATCTCTGCATGGCTGTGGCTCATAAAGCGTGTTGTATTCCATGTATCTGTGACATGTTATGTCATATGTCTCACACTCTGAGGAGCTCAGGGACCAACTCCTGTGGTGCCCATCACGACTAAACAAGGGGAGTCAGAGTTTCAGTTCATGCAGCTAAAACCTGGAACATCTGAACATGTGAGACAGACTCTTCTGTGACGCTGTTTAAATCCAGTCTAAACATTTCTGTTTAACTGTGCAAATATGAAAGGTTTTCATTCCGTCTTCTCTCCATTTATGTCTCTCTTTTTTAATTTTAATCTTCATGTTATTTATGTTTTGATTTGTTTTTATTATGATTTTATGTATTCATGTAAAGCACTGTACTGTGTACGAATGTGCTGTATAAATTGTTTGCCTATATATGTGTATGTCATGTGTGTGTGTATATATGTGTATGTCATGTGTGTGTGTATTATATGTGTCATGTATGTGTGTATATGTATGTGTGTGTCATGTATGTGTATATATTGTGTATGTCATGTATGTGTGTATATATATGTGTGTGTCATGTATGTGTGTATATGTATGTGTATGTCATGTATGTGTGTATATATATGTGTGTGTCATGTATGTGTGTATATGTATGTATGTGTGTGTGTCATGTATGTGTGTATATGTATGTGTATGTCATGTATGTGTGTATATGTATGTGTATGTATGTATGTGTGTATGTCATGTATGTGTGTATATATATATATGTGTATGTCATGTATGTGTGTATATATATGTATATGTGTATGTCATGTATGTGTGTATATATATATATATGTGTATGTCATGTATGTGTGTGTATATATGTGTATGTCATGTATGTGTGTATATATATATATGTGTATGTCATGTATGTGTGTGTATATATATATGTGTATGTCATGTATGTGTGTGTATGTATGTATATATATGTGTATGTCATGTATGTGTGTATATATGTGTATGTCATGTATGTGTATATATGTATGTGTATGTCATGTATGTGTGTGTATATATGTGTATGTCATGTATATGTGTGTATATATATGTGTATGTCATGTATGTGTGTATATGTATGTGTATGTCATGTATGTGTGTATATATGTGTATGTCATGTATGTGTGTGCATGTATGTGTGTATATATATATGTGTATGTCATGTATGTGTATATATATATGTGTATGTCATGTATGTGTGTGTATATATGTGTATGTCATGTATGTGTGTATATATATGTATGTGTATGTCATGTATGTGTGTATATATATGTATATGTATATATATGTGTATATATGTATATGTGTATGTCATATGTCATGTATGTGTGTATATGTATGTGTATGTATATATGTGTGTATGTATATATGAATATGTGTATGTATGTGTATATATGTATGTATATATGGGTGTATGCATGTATGTGTGTATATATATATGTATGTATATGTGCAAGTGTATGTATGTATGTATGTATATCTATGTGCATCAGTTGTTATGATTATTTGTATATTTTGTTATCTGTTGTTATCTTTCATTGTTAGTACAAATGTGGTGCATGTACATCCTGTTTTCCTGCAGAAAGAGGCATTTATAGAATCTTACTGACCCCAGGAAGAATAGTTGCTGTTTTTCAGCAGCTAATGGGGATCTAAATACAAAAAACAAACAAACAAACAAACAAATAAACAAACCCAGGAGTCTACGCGGGCACAGCTTTGGGTCAGTCCTGACAAACAGTCCTGATTTAGTTCTGGTTTAGCACCACAGCGCTCCTCACTTCTTCTCCGTGCACGGAATCTCTACGGCTCTTTATACCGTCTATAATGTAACTATAAAATATTTGTTGAGGAGTGGATTGTTTCAGACGGAGCACGACTGAAGGCCCAGGTGTGAAACGCACACTCCAACACTGAATAAAACAAGTTTGAGGGGAAAAAAAACTCCAAAAAAAGATAATCACAACAAGCTGAACAAAAAAAAATTCAACAAAATGATCCAAAACAATGACACGAGGTCTGTAAATACTGAACCAGAGCTTTTTTAAATGAAGGGACTGAGGTTAACGCACGAATTGATGAAGGAAGAAGCTTTATATTTAAATAAGTGTTTTCCTGTTTGTTTTTTGACTCTTGGGACGACAAAAAATATCTGATCAGCTTGACGTAAACTGTAACTGTAAGAGAATCTGAAAGGAATTAAATCCTGTTTGAGCTCTTCAGGAAAACTGAAATTAATGCATTTAGATTTAATAATAATAAATTAGATCACCACGTTACCTTTTATTGTTTAGAAAATGCTGTATTCTCCAAAAACAACGCATTCTATAAGTTTCATTTTAGTTTTTGACGCTCTGAGCACAACGGCAACATAATCAGCGTGGATCCTAATAATGAAACTACGGCACATCGCATCAGTTTTGTCAAGTTGCAGTGTTTTTGCATCATGTTTTTGTATATTTATGTAGAATTTTCATGTGGGAGCCGGGCTGACAGAGGCTGGTGGGTGGAGCGCTGCAGCATTGCACAAAATCTGAGTAAAAACTGTATCAGGAGAGTTTGAAAAGAGTCCGGCAGAGATTGTTCAAACATGCACGGGTGACATAAAAACCTCTTCAAGCTTGTTTTTCATGAGGGTAAAAGGGTAGAAAACAAACAAAAGACTCACTGTGTAACTTTTCTGGTGGAGGGAGACGAGCAGGTGATGCCAAAACTATGGATGGTTTTAATGATGTACACTGATGCTCATGGAGTAATTTATTTTATTTAGATTCAACACTGACATTTGTTTTGATTAAAAGAAAAAAAAGGGTGAAAGTCTCCTAGTCTCCGCGGACACGTGTTTAGGTCCTGGGGGAGAAGCTGCTAAAAACACAAGCACAATGTTTTGTTCTTTTATTGACTGGTTTAAATGATCTAAAACAGATCTAAAACAGGTCTAAAACCTGGTCTAAAACAGGTTTAAAACCAGGTCTAATACAGGTCTAAACCAGATCTAAAACCAGGTCTGAAATCGGGTTTAAAACCAGGTCTAAAACCAGGTCTAAAACAGGTCTGAAACAGGTCTAAACCAGGTCTAAAACAGGTCTAAAACCAGGTCTGAAACAGGTCTAAAACCAGGTCTGAAACAGGTCTAAACAGGTCTAAACCAGGTCTAAAACCAGGTCTAAAACCAGGTCTGAAACAGGTCTAAAACCAGGTCTAAACCAGGTCTCTAAAAAAAAGGTCAGGTCTAAAACCAGGTCTGAAAACAGGTCTAAACCAGGTCTAAAACCAGGTCTCAGGTCTAAAACAGGTCTAAACAGGTCTAAAACCAGGTCTAAACAGGTCTAAAACCAGGTCTAAACAGGTCTAAACCAGGTCTAAAACAGGTCTAAAACAGGTCTAAAACAGGTCTAAAACAGGTCTGAAACAGGTCTAAAACCAGGTCTTCTAAACAGGTCTAAAACCAGGTCTGAAACAGGTCTAAAACAGGTCTAAAACAGGTCTAAAAACCAGGTCTAAAAGGTCTGTCTAAAACCAGGTCTGAAACAGGTCTTCTAAACAGGTCTAAAACCAGGTCTGAAACAGGTCTAAAACAGGTCTAAAACAGGTCTAAAACCAGGTCTAAAACCAGGTCTAAAACAGGTCTAAAACCAAGGTCTAAAACAGGTCTAAAACCAGGTCTGAAACAGGTCTAAACCAGGTCTGAAACAGGTCTAAAACCAGGTCTAAAACAGGTCTAAAACCAGGTCTAAAACAGGTCTAAAACCAGGTCTAAAACCAGGTCTAAAACCAGGTCTGAAACAGGTCTAAACCAGGTCTAAAACAGGTCTCGAGTCGTCTTTGCTCTTTCTGCTGAGGCTCAGACTTTAAAGCTGCTCTGCTTGAGCGAGTTCATCTGTGACCTGTGATCATGTTAGTGCCATATGAACCATCTGCACTCTGAGGACCTGAGGGACCAGCCTCCTGCTGGTGCCCAGAGTCACGACTAAACACGGGGAGTCAGCGGTTCAGATTCATGCAGCTTAAACCTGGAACAGTCTTCCTGAAGATCTGAGACACGACTTTACTTTGACTCTGTTTAAATCCAGGCTCAAAACAGTAACAGGAACCAGTAACCAGACCTGCAAACTTGTGGCTTTTTGACTACAATCGCCTTTTTCTTGGTCAGTTGGGTCATTCACGTGAATCGCATGTTCAATTTTAAATTACTCTCCTCACAGTTTACATGGAAATAATAATTCCGAATTGATGTTTACATGGAAAAAACGTAAAGACAGAACTAAACCAAGTCTAAACCAGGTCGAAACCAGGAATAAACCAAGTCGAAACCAGGTCTAAACCGAGACTAAAACAGATCTAAACCAGGTCTAAAAATTTACTAAAACAGGTCTAAAACCAGGTCTAAAACAGGTCTAAAACAGGTCTAAAAACAGGTCTAAAATCGGCAGGTCTAAAACCAGGTCTAAACCAGGTCTAAAACAGGTCTAAAACTGGGTCTAAACTAGGTCTAAAACAGGACTAAAACTGGGTGTAAAACAGGTCTAAACCAGGTCTAAAACAGGTCAAACATAGGTCTAAACCAGGTCTAAAACAAGGTCTAAAACAGGTCTAAAAATGTACTAAAACAGGTCTAAAATCGGGTCTAAAACCAGGTCTAAACCAGGTCTAAAACAGGTCTAAAACTGGGTCTAAACCAGGTCTAAAACAGGACTAAAACTGGGTCTAAAACAGGTTTAAAACTGGGTCTAAAACAGGTCTAAACCGGGTCAAAAATAGGTCTAAACCAGGTCTAAAACAAGGTCTAAAACAGGTCTAAAACAGGTCTAAAAATGTACTAAAACAGGTCTAAAATCGGGTCTAAAACCACGTCTAAAACAGAACAAAACAGGTCTAAAATCGGGTCTAAAACAGAACAAAACAGGTCTAAAACCGGGTCTAAAAAGGTCTAAAACCAAACTAAAGCAAGTCTTTAAAACCAGATCTAAAATACGGTCTAAAACTGGGTCTAAAGCAGGACTAAAACAGGTTTAAAACAGGTGTAAAACCGTGTCTAAAACTCCCTTTAGTCCGCAAAATATTGTTAGATATAAAACCAGCCTGTAGCATAAAGTGCTTTAAGGGCTGAGTCATGTCTCTGGGAGAAAAATGCATTTGGAGAAAACAGCCTGACATTAGACATTACTTTTTTTCTTTTTTTTTTTTTTTGCTTCCACCTGAAAATACAAGTATGAGACCAAACTGACCAAAAAACAAAAACTGTACCACATGACTCCTTGTTGTTTAATCCTTACTTCAGCTTCTTCAGTCAGATGAAACAATCTCTGTAGTCTCTTGTTTTTAGACTCGAGCAGCGTTGATATTTTCGATTCTGCTGCGATACCGAACGCCGTGACGTCACATCCATCACTTCTACTCTCTATTTCAGCCGCGGTGTTTGTTGATAAAACCTGTACCTGGGTTCTGGTTCTGTTTCAGCGTCTCTGTGGACTTGCTGTAGTTTATCGATGCCCTGAAAGCAGATCCAGCCCCCCCCCCCCCCTCTCGCTCCGTCCTCCGTCTGTGCTGCGAGCTGGAGCCTCGGCCCGGACACGTCAGCTCCATCGATCCTTCTCTTATGGCCGATCCGCTTGGCTTTATTTTGGGGAACACACTTTTCAGCTGTGGAGATGTGCAGACTCTTGTGGCAGGTGTGTTCTTGTATTACTCCTCCTCTGGTTCTGGCTGCTGAGAGGCTTGGACGAGGAACAAGAATCCGGTGGTTATGAACACGATGTATCGCGCTTTTCTTTTCTTTTTTTTTCATATATATTTTATTTAATTTTTAATTTTATTTTATTTTTTTTATATTGTGGTCTTACGGCCACACAAAAATGCCACAAAATATACAAGTGTACAAATGCCACATTTAAACCCCCTCCTCCCCTTTCCCAAAGCCCCACCCTTAACAGACGCTGGAAAGAAAAAGGGAAAAAAAATAAATAAATTAATAATAATAATAATGATAATAATATTGACCAGAAAATAATAATAAAAATAAAATAACATAATTACATTAATATATACAAATGACATACATTTACATACATACACATAAACGCACACACTCAAACACTCACCCATAACAAATACATTCAAAAATATATAAATAAATTAAGAAAAGAAAAAAAAAAAAATTATAAATTACATATTTAAATATATGTGTACAGGTGTCCATATTTTCCAGAACATATCTTGTTTGCCATTTCGTTCATAAGTCAATTTTTCCAGGCGAATGGTTGATGATAACTGAGTTAATTGCGCTTTTCACTGTTTCAGGTGAATTCACTTCGTGTGTCACAGCCCCTTTTTTTTTTTAAGCTTTAGACAGATATTTATAACTTATCTGGACAGAGTAAAGTCTTATGGTCGGTCTGAAAAAGTGTTCCTAAACTTAGAGGTTTCCTTCTAGAAACATGTGTCCCAGTTTACCCTTTCCTCCTTCTGTCTGTTTGTCTTTCTGCAGACTTCAACTCTTTGTCCAAATGGATGTTTCAGTCCTGGCAGTGTTTGGAGTAACATGTTATAAATGTAAAGAATTACTGTGATGCGTCGCTTTTTGCTGTAACGCAGTAATGTGGCGTTACAGGGAAAAAAACTGTAATATTTTACTCGGTACAAATGTGAGCAACGCGCGTCACAATACTTTTTTAAACCTGGATTGAAGTGGTGTTTTTTTCTTCAAATTCGCTAAAATCACCGTGATATCAGCAGCGGTGAAACGCCGGAGACGCGCCCGCGTAGACCGTCAGGTGACTGCGAGCGAAAGGACCGACGCAGGTGTGTAAACAGTCACACCTGCTGCTCACTGTCAGCCCTGATGAAGACTCAGAAGCAGTAGAAACACAATGGTTTGACCATTCATAAATACACTGTCTTTATTCTACTGTACAAGGATTCAAGTCCTCTGGCCTGATGTGATTCAGTGCAGCGCTCCAATATCATTGTTTTTAAACAATGCAGAACATTTGTCAAGCTGCCTCATCGTAGTATGTTCGTCGTATGTCAGTATGTTTGTTTGTTAAAACAAGACTCAGACAGAGCAGTGCCTCCAGTGAGCGCTGACGCCCAAACACTGAAATGAAATTTTATGAAACCTTTCTCTGAACAAAAGGCCATGTAAAAGACAGAGTTCCCACGGTCATGGAAATCCTGTAAAAGTCATGGAAATTTAAATTTTTATTTTCCAGGCCTTGAAAAGTCATTTGGAATTTTGAAAATACAATGAAAGTTTTGGAAAAGTCATGGAACTTTAGTACTGTATTTTTCGGACTATAAGTCGCTCTAGAGTTTAAGTCGCAGCAGCCAAAAAATGCAAAATGAAGAAGGAAAAAACATACATAAGTCGCACTTTTTGGGGAAAATTTATTTTATAAAATCAGAGACCAGGAACCGACATTTCCTGTTAAAGTGAAGTTCTAGTAATGACAACAGAAGAGAACAACAGACTGTTAACGTCACATATGAACAGTTCTTCAGATAAACTATAACATAAACAACAGAACAAGTTTACCAAACTCTCCATCTCACTCAGTACCAGTTTCTCTCTCACTCCAAACTTTCTTTCTGCTGCTCGATTACCATTTTCTGCTGCATATTTCACTATTTGCAGCAGGACAGAGGCTTTTTCTGCAGGAGACATGTGCAGAAAACTAACACACAAGAACCTCTCGCCGCTCTCTGAAATGTCTGAAAATGTTAATATACTTTCAATATATTAAATATATAAGTTGCACAGGAGTATAAATCACAGGAAACACCCAAACCATGAAAAAAAACGTGCCACTTATAGTCCGAAAAATACGGTATCTCTTTCACACAACTCCAGCATTCTGTTAAACGTTCTCATTAGACTATTAGGATTATTTCCAAACATCTGCGCCTTTTGGTTAAAAGAGACGACAATAAATGAGTCACTGGCCCATAAGTCCAAGTCAAGTCCAAGTCGCCTGCTTTGAGCTTCAAGTCATTTCAAGTCCAAACCAATAGATTATAATTTTGCAATTTATTAGATTTTTAAGATAAATTGTGCTTAACATCATAGTAAAGTCATATAAAAAGTCATAAAGTTATAGTATATTTATATATGAGTATTTATAGTGTTTAGAAGAGTTGTAGAAATGTAAATTTTAGCTTTTTAAATGTCTTGACAAGATCTTAGAGTGACTCATTATGGTCAGAATAGAACAAATTCAGGTTTAAAAGTGCTTCTCAAGTCACAGGCCTCAAGTCCGAGTCAAATCCCAAGTCAATTACCTTCAAGTCCAAGTCGAGTCCCAAGTTTTAGTCCATTTTAATAGTCAAGTCTCAAGTTCTGAAAATAAATGCATAACCCTATAAATGCACTGACAGGATTTTAAATGTCAAAAACTATAATCCCAAACCATAAGGTGAGTGGAAAGAGTTTAACATTTTATTAGTGCTGTCATGCGATTAAAAAAATTGAGAGATTAATTAATTATGATCTGTAATTAATTAATCTAATTAATCTCATTTTAATCTCACCTAAAAATTGCTGAGAAAAGCTTCAATTTGAGGTATTTTCATTTAAATTCATTATTACATTATTGTGGCAGATCAAAAGACTGATATAGAACAAAAAAGTGACTTTATAAAGTCATTTATTGTTTAACAAATCTCTCCAAATTGGCTGTTGAGCCCAAGTCTCCATGAATAAGAAACTGTTTGTTGTAAAGTAGCAAAGACGAGGAAATCTGAACATAATAACTTTTGTCGACTTAAAGACAATAAAAAGTCCAGTCTTTCCTTAACCATATTAAAAATATTATTGATAGAGAAATGCTTTATATATGAGATCACTGGTTTTAGTCCTGGTTTAGACCTGGTTTTAGTCCTGGTTTAGTTTAGTCCTCCTGGTTTAGTTCCTGGTTTAGTTGGTTTAGTCCTGGTTTAGTCTGGATTAGTCCTGGTTTTAGTCTTGGTGTTAGTTCTGGTTTAGTCCTGGTTTAGGGTTCACAGGAGGAAGCGCGGTTTACGCCGCGTACGCGAGAAAACACGATCCACACGCGGCTCACGGGAGCAGGTCAGTGTCCACGCAGTAACTACGGAAGGAAACGTGGTCCACGCTTTCTCAGGTTAATGACGATGATGAAGGTGTGTGTTTGTGTGTGTGTGTGTGTGTGTGTGTGTGTGTGTGTGTGTGTGTGTGTGTGTGTGTGTGTGTGTGTGTGTGTGTGTGTGTGTGTGTGTGTGTGTGTGTGTGTGTGTGTGTGTGTGTGTGTGTGTGTGTGTGTGTGTGTGTGTGTGTGTGTGTGTGTGTGTGATGTGTAGTGACAGTAGTGCAGACATCATGAGTCTATGCAGGTTGTTTTCAGGCGATATTATATTTGTTATTTTCTTTTATATTTCACGTCGGGAGAAGAATTTCCAAGACACAAATGTGTTTTTATCCTGTGCACTGCTGCTCTGTTCTACTGGCTCTTCCACCTCGTCCACTGTGTGACTGATGCCGTAAACGTCGCTCTTACTGCGCGTGTTTTGTGTGGGTTTCCGACAATGAGTGGAATTGCCGAAATTAAAAAATGTATAAATGTGTTTTTTGTTTGTGTGTGTGTGTGTGTTATTGTCCCAACAACACATAAAAACAGGTTTTATAATAAAGCAACTCACATACAGAAACACTAAAGTTAGAGATTAAAAATGAGATTAACGCGATTAAAAACCATAACGCGCTAAATATGACTGTAATTAATTAATCGCAATTAACGCGATAATTTGACACCCCTACATTTTATATTTAGCCCTAAACATCTGATCAATTCTACATGTGTAGGTGTTGTAAAGTCATGGAAAATTCACTTTAGATCATGGAAAAGTTTTGAAATTTTGTCAGTGAAATGAGTATAAGAGTCTAGTCTCTGGTTTGTGGGTGAACATTGTGAAACATAAAACCGTTATAAGATTGTGCAGCGAGAGAGAAAAGTGGCAAAACAGACAAATGTTCCTTAATCTTCACCGTGCGCCTCGGAGCGCGGCCGCTTTTATAACACCTCACGCCAATCACGTCCACCCGCTGACCTTTTCCCCCGATGAAAAATGACATTTATGCTGACTACATCTGCGGATTTAAAAAAAGAGAAACGCCATTACGTACGTTCCGTTCTGTACAGTCCCATCGCCTCCAGACTTTTCAATTAAACTCACAATTACTTTCCTTAATCTGTATTTTAGCTGCTGGCAAAGTTTTGTTTTTTGCCATTTGGGGTTTAATAGGAGAGCGTTTGCGTCGGCCGCGTTCTGAATTAAAAGTGAGTTCTTTATGGGCGCGGGAGCTCGGCGACACGCTCGAGCGGTTCTTCCATTCGGGCGCCGTGTTGCTTGAAGGTGAACGCGCCGGCCGCCTCGGAGCTCCATAAACTCGAGCGGGAAGTGTGCAGCTGAGGACGCGCCCTTGAGAGGAGGAGGCTGAGTAATGGAGGCACTTAGGCGGGAGGAGGGTTCGCGTAGGTTTTTCTCGCCGCGCGTTTGAACGTCGTCGTCGCCGCGAGGATCGGCTCCATTAGCGGAGAGACGCTCGGACGGTGACGCGTCAGAAATAAAAACTCGGGAGTCACGGCGTCGTCGGTCAGTTTCTTATTGATTATGTTGGATTTGTGAAGAAATATGTAAAAGGTAAAACAACAAATGTTGAACCGAAGCATTTCTATTAAATTCATGTGTCATTCGTTCATTTGTTTTTCAAAATTAAAATTAAAATTAAAATAAGAAAATGAAAAAAAAAAAAAAACTATTTTCTTCATTATTTGTCTCCAAAACCAAAATAAATAAAAAAATACAGATAATGATTCGTTTTTAAAGTTTTCGATTTTGTGTTTAAATGAAAAATGGAAAAAAAATATTTATAACGGACTGATCCAGGACTGAACCAGGTCCAGGACCAGACTGGAACCAGAGCGGGACTGAGACCGGGACCAGAACAGAACTGAGTCCAGGACTGAGACCGGGAACAGGACCAGGACTGAGACCGGGACCAGAGCAGGACAGAGACCAGGACTGAGACCAAGACCAGACCGGGACTGAGACCAACACAGGGACTGAGACTGGGCCCGAGACAGGGACTGAGGCTGGGACCAGACCAGACTGGACTGAGACCGGGACTGGGACTGACCGGGAGACTGGGACTGAGACCGGGACCAGACTGACTGAGACCGGGACCAGACTGGGACCAAGACTGGGACTGGAGACCGGACAGACAGGACACTGAGACCACCAGGACTGGTGAGACCAAGACTGAGGCTGGGACCAGACCTGGTGGGACCCCAGACCGGGACTGAAAATGGTTTAGTCCTGGTTTAGTCCTGGTTCAGTCAGTCCTGGTTTAGTCCTGGTTCAGTCCTGGTTCAGTCCTGGTTCAGTCCTGGTTTAGTCCTGGCAAGTCAGTCAGTCCTGGTTCAAAGTCGGGAAGCGGCTGTTATCCTTTTTTTTTCCATTTTTCATTTACACACAAAATCAAAAACTGAATAAACTGATAACGATTTGTTTTTTTCAGTTTTTGATTTTGGAGACAGATATTAAAGAAAATTTTTGTTTTTTTCATTTTCTCCTTTTTGGTTTTATATTGAAAAACAAAAGAACAAATGATAAACAGATTCTATTTGGCTGCGTTCAGACTGCAGAACTTTTTTTGTGAAACCCGATTTTTTTGCGAGCTCGTTCACATTTCCAGTTCAATGCGACGTGTTTACAGAACTCACCTAAACTTCGGGCTTTTCTCTCAAAATCTGGTCCAGTTCTTGGTAAACTGGACACACTGGTGACACGTCCACGGCCGCTTCGTGTGTTTGAGTCTTTCGCCGGCTATAATCTTTACACATTTACAGGGATGTAACAATCTCCAAATCTTTTATTACGATATGCATCTAAAGCTACGATATTTATTGAGATATTTTAGAGAGACTCATATAATTGTAGATGGGAAAAAAACATACAGTGTTGGGAAGGTTACTTTTAAAATGTAATCCCCTACAGATTACAGATTACACACCCCAAAATGTAGTTTGTAACGTAATCCATTAAATTACTTAAAGTGAGTAACGTAATCTGATTACTTTGGATTACTTGATATTGTCATGTTTTTTTAAACGACATGAATGTAGCAACCACATCTTGAAAATTCTTGTTTGTTGTCTTCAAATTGTCTGAGCCCAAGTCTCCATGAATAAGCAGCTGTTTACTGTAGAGAAACAAAGACCAGGAGATCTGAATATAAGAGGTTTTGTCTGTTAAAAGACAGAAACAATCAGTCTTTCATGAACCATATTAAAAAATATTATTGATAGAGAAATTATTATTTTATATGAGATCACCTCAAATTATGTCAACCTACTGTTAGGTGTCATGTTGTTTAGTCCTGGTTTAGTCCTGATTTTTAGACCTGGTTTACTCGTGATTTTAGACCTGGTCTTTAGTTCTGGTTTAGTCGTGGTTTAGTCCTGGTTTAGTCCTGGATTAATTCTGGTTTAGTCCTGGTGTTAGTTCTGGTTTAGAGGCACAACACGGTCCACACGCGGCGCACGAGACGTCGGTGTCCGCGCAGTAACTACGGAAGGAGACGTGGTCCGCGGGTTCTCAGGTTGATGACGATGATGAAGGTGTGTGTTTGTGTGTTGTGTGTGTTTGTGTGTTGTGTGTGTGTTTGTGTGTGTTTGTGTGTGTTTGTGTGCACGTCCCCTCATGTGGCAGGTCACTATAGGACAGTAGTGCAGATATTATGAGTCTATGCAGGTTGTTTTCACCGGTGCCAGTAGCTCCGGTTTCACATTTAAGTTGTAGGCAATTTTATATTAGTTTTTATATATATATATATATATCTCACATACATCGGGAGAAGAATTTCCAAGACACAAATGCGTTTTTACCAATGCACTGCTGCTTCCACTGTGTGACTGACACCACCAACTTTAACATGACGTTTACATCGCTCTTACTGCCGCGTTCTGTTTGGGTTTCAGGCAATGAGTGGAATTACCGAAATAAAAAAATAATAAATGGGATGTAGCACAAAATGTGAAAACAGGAAAATACCGCCTTGTAATCCACTTATTTCAGCAAAGTAACTGTAATCCAATTACCACTCATTGAAACAGTAACTGTAACTGAATACAGTTACTCATAATTTGTACTCTGATTACGTAACGGCGGTACATGTAATCTGTTACTCCCCAACACTGAAAACATATAACTTCATGTTTTCTGCACTGAAATAAATCATGGGATATGCAGTTCCCAATGTTTATAAGTTTTGCTACTATAAAAAATGCATTTAGACTTGTAATTCAATACATTGTGATGCTCCATGTTCATGTGGACGATTGGGCACGACTGTAATAACACGATGATGCTCTTGTTTTAACAGGCTGGTGTTTGTCGTTACTGTCGCAGGCTCTTCCCTTTCATAACTTGGTTACAGGACTTGTATTTGATTTTCGTTTATCTGGGACGTGCTGTAACACTGTGGACGGCTGCTGTTTGCTGAGCCAAACCACACAGACTCATGAATTTGTCAACAAACCGAACTTGATCTTTTTCATGAAATATTTAACTAAATACATGATTCATAATTCCTCTTGGATAAAAGCCTTTCTCCTGTCACTTTTACTGATCTGCGTCGCGTTTTTTTCCGTGGTCTAGTTTGATGACTGGGGTGGAGTTGGTGGTAACTAACAAAGGTGGGACCAAGTCGTCGTTTTGCGAGTCTCAAGTCTTTGACCTCAAGTCCGAGTCAAATCCAGGCAAGTCCAAGTCGAGTCTCGAGACACTGGTCCATAAGTCCAAGTCAAGTCCAAGTCGTCTGCTTTGAGCTTTTAAAAGTCATTTCATGTCTTTAAACCAAAGCTTAGATTTTTGCAATTTATATGTTTTTAAGATAAATTGTACTTAATGTCGTAGTTAAATCATTGTGACGGATGCCGTCCTCGTTTTATTTAACCTTGCCTCACCCTCCCCGGATCCGCCCCGCTGATCAGCCTCACCTGGTTCGACCTGATCTGTGGGGGTATAAAAGCTGGAGCCAATCCAAGAAGAGGGACCAGTGGGTCCACCGCTGCAGCTTTCCTTAGTTGTTTATTTTGTGTTATCTTTATCTACTTTTTGTACACCTTTTTAGCACTTTCTTTTTTGTAATAAATATCCTTCTTTTTTCACCTCGCCACTCTTCCCGTTTTGTTCCACACCCGGTTCATTTGAACATCTTTTTTAGTTACTGTGCCGCCCCCGTGGCTCCCGTGGCTCGTAACAGTCATATAAAAAGTCATATAGTTTATTTCTATCTGAGTATTTATAGAGTATATTATATAAGAGTTGTTGAAATTTACAATTTTCATTTTTAAATGTCTTGACAAGATCTTAGAGCGAATCATTACCATCAGAATAGAAAGAATTCAGATTTTAAAGTGCTTCTCGAGTCCGAGTCAAGTCCCAAGTCAATGACCTTCAAGTCCAAGTCGAGTCCCAAGTCTTAGTCCATTTTATCAAGTCAAGTCTCAAGTCCTAAAGTGGTCAGCCTCATCATCAGAAGAGCCTCTAGTCAGAAAATCCATGTTCAGGTTGTGTTTCAAATTGTTACAAATGAGATTGTATTTCAAGTTTTAAATATTTTAAAAAGTAAATATTAAAAGTAATAAATATATTAAACCCTTGAAACGCAGCAAAAATGTTTGAGGAAATAATGATTTGGGTGGAAATGACTTATCTGACTTGTCTTAAGTGTAACAAGGTTAATTATTGTTTGATTTTTAGGCAACAACTTGCAAAATGTTCAGTAATTCGAGCTTTACAACCTTCATTTCAATTTTATTTTAAATATTTTTCTTTTAATATAGCATTGGTGGGTTTGTAAACCAACAAATGAAGTAATGCTGTTATACATGATTATGTGTTTTCCTGTCAATATCTCTAAAAATGTTGATGTTGCAGCCATTTTTAATTCTTATACATCCAAAAGTTTACTTATTCTTCCCTGTTATCCAGGGATTATTCCCTGTTGCTTTCATCAAATAAACATTCAATTGTTCAAGAGAAATGTTGCTGACAAACCAATAGAAGAGAGAATGATTTTCTGACTAGTGGATCTTCTGACTACAGGACCTTCTGACTCACGACATACAAGCCCAAACTCTGGTAACTAAACTCAAAGTGAATGAGAAGTGGATTAACTCACTGAGCTCCTGCTGTGGAACGAGACACTAAAAAACAAAAAGTTTTTGTTTTACTTTTTGTTGACTTGAGACTGTGACAGGTGGAGCTCTGATAAGTAAAGTTTCTACAAACTTAAAACAATAAATGTAGTTTATTAAATTATTGTGATGTTTCGAGTGCAGATGTGTGAGTGTTTTCAGTTGGAGTTAAAGATGCAGTCTAAATGAAAGCACGATTAAACGTGTGAATGATTTCCGATGCAACAGCGTAACACATATTTTAAAAATAGTCTCATCTACACCCTGTACGAATCAAACAATTGAAGGTATAAAAGACACTTCATGTTTCCTGGTCTTGCAGTTATTTCTGTGTTTGCAGCTACATCGAATCTGTAACACTTCCCTCGACTTTGCTCACTGGCACAACATTTACAGAGGCTCATGTAGTCCAGAGTTGAGGCGTTGAGTCTGGGCCGGGCTCTGTGCGTCTGCGTAACATCCCCAGCGCATGAATAAGAGATGTGACTTATGTGTGATGTTTACAGTGTGGATAAGCTCGTCCTGACTTATTCATGCAATGACAGCAGGACTTCATGTAATATTAAATCTGCAACACATGATAAATACCCTCATTTATTTTTCAGCGCATCAATCAGAACAGCAGCTCCTGTTAGAGCCGCCGCCGCTGACGGACACGACGACTGCACACTGCAACTACGAGAAGAAAAGAAATAATACACCATCTATACTCAGTGTCGGGAGTAACAGATTACATGTACCGGAGTAATCAGAGTACAAATGATGAGTAACTGTATTCGGTTACAGTTACTGTTTCCGTGAGTGGTCATTGGATTACAGTTACTTTGTTGAAATAAATGATTTACACAGAGGGATTTTCCTGTTTTCACATTTTGGGCTAAATCCCTTTCTTTTTCTTTTTTTTTTTTTTTTTTTAACCAAGTTTAAACCAGGAATAATTCAGGATTGAACCAGGACTGAACCCAGGACTAAAACCAGGTCTAAACTAGATCTAGATCTAAACCAGGTCTAAACTAGATCTAAACTAGATCTAAACCAGGTCTAAACTAGATCTAAACCAGGTCTAAACTAGATCTAAACCAGGTCTAAACTAGATCTAAACCAGGTCTAAACTAGATCTAAACCAGGTCTAAACTAGATCTAAACCAGGTCTAAACTAGATCTAAACTAAACCAGGTCTAAACTAGATCTAAACCAGGTCTAAACTAGATCTAAACCAGGTCTAAACTAGATCTAAACCAGGTCTAAACTAGATCTAAACCAGGAAACTAGATCTAAACCAGGTCTAAACTAGATCTAAACTAAACTAAGATCTAAACCAGGTCTAAACTAGATCTAAACTAAACTAGATCTAAACCAGGTCTAAACTAGATCTAAACCAGGTCTAAACTAAAAACCAGGTAAAGATCTAAACCAGGTCTAAAACTAGATCTAAACCAGGTCTAAACTAGATCTAAACCAGGTCTAAACTCTAAACCAGGACTAAAACAGGAAAAACTAAACAGGAAACTTCTAACAGGAAACTAAATCTGCTAAACTGTGTGGACGTGTTTCTTCGTTTTCTATCAATAATATTTTTAATTTGGTTCAGTAAAATCTGGGCTTTTTATTTTCTTTTATCAGACAAAACTTCTGATGTGACGATTTCCTCGTCTTTGTTTCTCTACAGCAAATCAATTAATCCAAAGTATTCAGATTACATTACTCACTTTAAGTCATTTAATGGATTATGTTACAAACTACATTTTGGTAATTGTAATGTAATCTGTAATCTGTAGGGGATTACATTTTAAAAGTAAACTTCCCAACACTGTCTGTAGTAGTGTGAGGTTTTGGTCAGATTACAGTGGATGGATGGAGTAAATCTATCTTTTAAGTCGTACACTGTGCGATTTTTGACCGTTTTTGAGCCGATCTTTCACTCGTGTGACTGTTTTGGGGCCGAGTTTTGGCTTCATCGTGTGTCGTGCTTCGTGTCGTAAAAATGGGGTAAAGAAAACCGATTAATACCTCACGACCAGCTCCCGATCGACATTCAGAGGTCGCAAGAAAATCTAACTTCAAAATCCAAGTCCAGTCGCCGCTCGTGAGGGTTTCGCTCTGTTGAAGTCGTTCCACGTGCCGATTTGCCAGAATTTGTCAGACTGAGCATGTGCGGACACAGAAGAGGAAGCAGGATATGAGGTTGTGGAGGCGCCGGCGAGTGTTTTGGACACAGGACATGGAACAGAACTTAGGTGAAAAACTTGATGCTACTTACCTCCAGTTCCCTCTGAAGAACTGACAGCCCGTACTCACCGTGAACGCAGCGTGGGCTCAATAATCGCGCCAGTTCGTTGCTCAAGAATCGTGGCTTTATTTGCCGTGATGCACTAAATAACAGGGCAGCTGCTTCCTGACTCGCTCCGGTCGCCTTCCGACAGTTCATTTCACATACAGTAAAACATAGACGCTCGTACACTCCGCGGGCCCGTTCAAGAAGCGCACGCAGTCACGCTCATGCCACACGCCACACGCCACACGCCGCTCCAAACACTGCACATAGGAGTAAAGACTAGGGTTTTTTTTTTTTATAAAGTGATGCAAATGTCCGGGGTTTTCAGTACCGTTTATTAAACTGAGTAGCGTCTGTGACTCAGAAGGAGCGAGACACAAACAGTTGGTCAGTCTGCAAGATACTGAAACGCAAAAGTCCATTTAACAGTGACTTGTACAAGAAATTCTCAGTTTTCCATCCCGGTCGGGACAAGTGTGAGGCCATGTGCACAGGTTGAGGTGAGAGGACAGTGTCCCTCGTTTATCGTGGGAGTTATGTTCTAAAAATAACAGGCAATAGGTGAAATCCACGAAGTATCAACTTTATATTTTACAATTATTCTATCTGTTTTAAGACTGTAAAACCCCTCACCACCACACACTTTATACACTTTTCTCAGACAGGATCGACAGGTGCAACCCTTTTTACATTCTTCTTAAAACTTATTCCTGCTGTCGTCCTTGTGTTATTTTCCTCCTTCTTTATGTATATTCCATAATGGAGCCAACAGCGCAGAGTCCTGCACGGGTCCATTTTTGGAGACCTGCAGTACAACACCGCACCTGCCAGTACAGGACCGCACCTGCCCGTTAACCTGAGATTATATCAAACTTTTGCGCTGCCTACATCACGGACTGAACCAGGACTAAACCAGACCTGAAACAGGACTCACCGTCAGGTCGGGCTCGGAGGTGACGCAGGAGAAAGGACCGGCTCAGCTCCGCACCTCACGGAGGTAAACGCGGCAATTGCTCGATTGCGATTTGCGGACAAACTGCTCGGCGTTTTCTCTCTTAAATCCAAGATTAGTCCTGGTTTAGACCTGGTTTACTCCTGACCACTGTTGGGCAAGTTACTTTGAAACTGTAATGCGTTATTTATTACCTATTACTGTCATTTCAAAGTAATTCGTTACATTACAATATTACTGCATTTAAAATGTAAGGCATTACATTACTATTGCATTACTTTAAGTTACTCTCACCAAAATAACTTTTGTGCTGTATATGGACTGAACCAGGTCTAAACCAGGACTAAACCAGAGCTGAACCAGGACTAAACCAGAAGTGAACTAGGACTAAAACAGGACTCACTGTGGGGACGGGCTTGAAGGTGACCGCAGGAGAAAGGAGCGGCTCTGCTCCGCACCTCATGGAGGTAAGAGCGGCTGTCGCCCGATCGCTCTTTATGGACTCTGCTGCTCGGGCTCGCGGCCCTGATTTCAGCAACTATTTTGCAGGGACCCGAGCCGGTGCAAAACTCTGTTACAGCGCGTAACTTCTACCTTCCTTCAACGTGTCCAGAAGTCCAACTTTTTGTGTGATGTTTAGCATCTTCCTCTGCCTTTTGGGTGCGAGTGCAGGAGCCTTTGTCAGTGCAGAACGTTTCGTCGACGTTTGTGGGTTTCGTCAGGGAGAAAACTTGCAACCGTACAGCACTTCACAATCACACTGCTAGAGACTGAACATGTATTTAAATTTGGCAGCTGAACACATTCTGTACTGTACAGGAGACAGGAGTCCCTTGGCCAGTCAGGACGCAGCGGGAGGAATGCAATACGCATTCATACAATGTAAAAAAAAACAGGGCATGCAAAATTGCACAAAAAAACCCCCAAAAAACTGCGAAACAGCGAGACCGCGAAAAGTGAACTGCGATAGAGGGAGGGACGAGTGTAAACCAGGTCTAAACCAGAACTGACCCAGGTCTAAACCAGGTCTGAACAGCGTGGAGTTCTTTGTCAGTCCTTCTTTTTTACCTGAAGGTCTACGAGGGCGCATCTCCGGTGTTTCACCGCTGCTGATATCGAGGTGATTTTAGCGAATTTGTATGAAGAAAAACCCACCACTTCAATCCAGGTTAAAAAAACATTGTAACGCACGTTACTCACATTTGTACCGAGTAAAATATTACTATTTTTCCCCTGTAATGCCGAACATTACTGCGTTACAGCAAAAAGTAATGCATTACTGTAATTCGTTACTTTTATAACGCGTTACTCCCAACACTGCTCCTGACTTACCCGTCTGTAATTACTACCCGCCTGTAATACACAATACGCTCTCATACGCTGTAAAAATAAAAAAAAAACTAAATCCGCGAAAAGGTGAGGTCACCCTAGTAAAGATGCATATCTCATAACACTTAACAATATAGGCTGTAATATATATATTTTTTTTATTTGAGTAGTTAAACCGCCACCCGCCCAAATTTAATTAAAATATTATTTTTCGTCACGTCATCCGCCCGACACCGTGGCTGCAACTGCACTCCGAGCATCTCTGCTGCAGACTAAAGAACTGTACCAAGACCACCTCCATGTAACTTCTATCTCACAGCACAAATCTCAAAATGCTCAAATCACAAACAAAAAACTTCCTGCTCTTAATGATTCTTGTGACACATGCTTGTTTTCCGCCCCAGCAGCCTCATGTCGCCCTTATGTAACAGTGATGGGTGCTGGGCCGGGCTGACGGGGCCCATGGGTGCCGCATCCCTCTGCTCCGCTGTGCTTCATAATGATCCTGAATTAGCGCTTCCATCTGCCGCTCTTCTGGCCTCCTCATTCACGCTCCAGTAAACAACAACATGGTCAGCCCACGCCGGCGCTCACCACCAACACGCTAAAGGCTCATGCTAACGGCGACGCTGCCACCACCCGCCATGTTTCCGTGGGTCTGTGAGGATGAGGAGGGGGGAGGGAGGCAGAGGGACGAGGTCAGAGACGACGTGATAAGCACCGGTCTGAGTGAAGGTTCTACACTGAAGTCTGGGTTTGCGCTCGTAGAAAGTGACCAGGGTAAACCTGAAATATATGAAGGAATGAAAACTGACCTCCACCTCCACAGAACAGACCAAGTCGGAGGGATTTCTGAACATGTAATAGTCAAACTGCTATAATTAATAAATAAATAGTTGTTGACAGCGAATGTTACAGACTCTATTTATCAGCAGTGATACATGACATTAACAACACGAGCTACAAAATAAACTTTAAACTTTCTCTGGCGTCCATATTTTTCCGACTGTTGCAGTGGAATTGACTCGGATTCATCCACTACCGACATCCAGTAGAAAGCAGTACAACATAAGCCCGTCACAGACGCAGAAGTGAGACAGGTTCAAGTAGAGTTGTAGTCAAGACCACAATAATGGAGACCAAGACCAGTCCAAGACCACAGGGTCCACAGTCCATCAAGACCAAGACAAGACCTTCTGTGTCATTTCCTATGTGTATTTTACAATTATTTTGGCACATATATGTCAATGTTTTTCTTTAATATATATATATATATATATATATAAAAATAAAAATTGTTTTTCTCACCTTCCACGGTGGTTGGTCTCTCACCCTCATTCAGCTCAGGGTCGTCTACCAGGTCCTGGGAGCTGACAGTTCTTCGCAGTATCTTTGCTGTTCCCAGTTCTGCACTTTTCTGGACTGAGATGTTCTGTTGTTTTTCCCAGTATCTGTTGTGTTCTTCCAGTTTGGGGGTTACAGCCCCGAGTGTCCGATCACCACAGGCACCACTGATGTCCTTCACTTTCCAGGCTCTCTCCAGTTCCTCCTTGAGCTCCTGGTATTTCTCTCTAGCTTTCTCGTGTTCCTTTTTCCTGATATTACCATCTCTTGGTATTGCGATGTTCACCACCACGGCTCTGCTCTGTTTCTTATCCACCACCACTATGTCTGGTTGGTTCGCCATCACCATTCCAGTCAGTCTGTATCTGAAGTCCCACAGGATCTTGGCTCGGTCATTCTCCACAACCTTTGGAGGTGTTTCCCACCTTGATCCTGGGTTTCCAGCCCCTGGGAACTCTGCACAGATGTTTCTGTACACTATGCCCCGCAACTTGGTTATGTCGCTCCATGTTTGCTTCCCTGCCAGCATCTTACACCCTGCAGTTATGTGGCTGGACTGTCTCAGGAGCCTCTTTGCACAGCTCTACACCGTGGGTCTTGTCTGGTGTGGTAGATATAGATTTATATATATATATATATATATATATATATATATATATATATATATATATAATCTATCTCCATTTGATCTGGTTAATGTTCATTTAGGCTTAAATAGACCAAGCAAACTGTGCTCCACTGAAACACCGTGTCCCTTTTGTGGACCCTCACCCACAGTCTGAGAGTTTCTTCTTTAATCCCACTTCCACTTTCACTTTACACAAAACCAACTTCAAATCAAGTGGGTTTTTTTTTCAAGTTCATAACAGTTACAGTTACATTCTCTCGCTGGTTTTATAGTGATATTTAGCCTTTACACATGTCTGAGACAAGATCAAGACCAAGTACCTTCAACATCAGTCCAAATGCGCTCGAGACCAAGACCGTAAAAAAACATCTCGCGGCCGGTCTCCTGTTCTACGACACTAGGTTCAAGATGGATCCTCATGAGTTTGTGAACTCACAAATCTCCTCACAAGTCTGATGCAGAACGTGTCCTCGTGCATGAAGACACCGTCACAGTTACAGAGGAGGTCTTGTGTTGGTGTTGGACCCATGACCCTCGGTGGTGCAGCTGTAGTGACCCCTGCCCCAGACTGTGTGGACAGATTATTTCACATCCAGAGAAACTCCCCCCTCGCCTCTCGAGCGGTGGCGGTGTCGGTCTGTCTCCGGCGCGTCTCCGTGTGCTCGGGCGGCGCTCGGGCTGTTTCTGTGGAAGTGCAGTTTGCCGCTGTCAGCAGGGGGAGGACAGCTTTAGCACCACATTATTCCCAGTGCGTCGTGCCACTTTGTTTTGGCTACATTTGTTTTGCCATCTTTTCATATCTGAGCGACTCTCCTCCTTCACGCCTCCCCTCGAGACAGGAGCCCGCGCGCCGCCGCCGCCGCCGCCACCACCGCCGCCGCTGCTGCTGCTCTATATTTTGTGGACAGATTAACATTGGGAGCCCCAGGAGCAGCAGGGAAAGTGCTTTATATTTTCAGGAGGCGTCTTGCATCACGGCGGAGTGGAGTTTTTCAGCCGATATATGGATCAGCGCCCCACTTTCTGCAACACTTCACTTTTGCCTCGTATGTTTTGCTTTGGAGCTGATTTGATTTGGGTCCTCGCAGGCCGGGTGAAGGATGTACTCAGCAAGATCAAGTTTTTGTGGAGAATCTTTCCAAGGACACAAGATGTTTTTATAATAATACAAGACTAAAGTAAAGGTTTATTTAGTCTGTCTGTTTTAAACTCGTCTTTTCTGCTCTTTAATCCCAAATAATGTGGATCTGTAAACGTAAATTCAACATTTGGATAATTTCAGCTCTGGATTTGTGGTAACGAGAGCTTTGGAGAGTAACAGATTACATGTACCGGAGTAATCAGAGTACAAATGATGAGTAACTGTATTCAGTTACAGTTACTGTTTCAGTGAGTGGTAATTGGATTACAGTTACTTTGTTGAAATAAATGGATTACACAGAGGGATTTTCCTAAATAAACTAAACCAGGACTAAACCAGGTCTAAACTAGAACTAAACCAGGACTAAATCCAGGACTAAACCAGGACTAAAAAACCAGGACTAAAACCAGGACTAAACTAGGACTAAACCAGGTCTAAACTAGGACTAAACCAGGACTAAAACCAGGACTAAACCAGGACTAAACCAGGGCTAAACCAGGACCAAAACCAGGTCTAAACCAGGACTAAACCAGGGCTAAACCAGGACTAAAACCAGGACTAAACCAGGACTAAACTAGGACTAAAACAGGTCTAAACTAGGACTAAACCAGGTCTAAACCAGGGCTAAACCAGGACTAAACCAGGACTAAACCAGGTCTAAACCAGAGCTAAACCAGGACTAAACCAGGACTAAACCAGGACTAAACCAGGTCTAAACTAGGACTAAACCAGAACTAAACCAGGACTAAACCAGGTCTAAACTAGGACTAAACCAGGACTAAACCAGGACTAAACTAGGACTAAACCAGGTCTAAACCAGGACTAAACCAGGTCTAAACTAGGACTAAACCAGAACTAAACCAGGACTAAACCAGGTCTAAACTAGGACTAAGCCATGACTAAACCAGGACTAAACCAGGACTAAAACCAGGTCTAAACCAGATCTAAACCAGGACTAAACCAGGACTAAACCAGATCTAAACCAGGTGAAAGCAGTTGTGTCTAGTTTTAATCTTCTTCGTTAAGTATTTTATGCGACTGATAAATTGGACATTTTGATCCAGAACGAGGCCGAGGTGTTTAACTCCACTGACGTTTCTCATTCTGTTTGTTTTGTGCGTTCGGTCCTTCAGGCCCCGTGTCCCACATTTGATCCGCTCGTCAAACCTGGGCCTGAGTGAAAAACCCCGGGGAGCGAGTGGTCTGGTTCTCTGACGGAGGACGACTTGTTTGTGTCCCGGTCTGATTAAGGCTAATGGAGCTTTGATTGGAGCCGGTGGGAGGTGCCGGACAGTGATTGACAGCTCGGCCCGTCTCTGATCTGGCGTTTGTGGGCGGAGCTCGACCCGCCGGGACACGACCGTGCGTCGACTTAGGCTAACGAGAAAGTGTTTGACATAGTTCGTTCGCCATAAACAGTGTCGGGAAGTTTACTTTTAAAATGTAATCCCCTACAGATTACAGATTACACACCCCAAAATGTAGTTTGTAACGTAATCCATTAAATGACTTAAAGTGAGTAATGTAATCTGAATACTTTGGATTACTTGATATTGTCCTGCTTTTTAAAACTACATGAATGTAGCAAACACATCCTGAACATTCATGTTTGTTCTCTTCAAATTGGCCCTGGTTTAGTCCTGGTTTAGACCTGGTTTAGTCTTGTTTTAGACCTGAGTTTAGACCTAGTTTAGTCCTGTTTTAGTCCTGTTTTAGTCCTGTTTTAGACCTGGTTTAGACTTGGTTTAGTCTTGGTTTATTCTTGTTTTAGTCCTGTTTTAGACCTGGTTTTAGTCCTGGTTTAGTCTTGGTTTAGTCTTGTTTTAGTCTTGTTTTAGTCCTGGTTTAGTCCTGGTTTAGTCTTGTTTTAGTCCTGGTTTAGTCTTGGTTTAGTCCTGGTTTAGTCTTGTTTTAGTCCTGGTTTAGTCCTGGTTTAGTCCTGGTTTAGTCTTGGTTTAGTCCTGGTTTAGTCTTGTTTAGTCCTGGTTTAGTCTTGGTTTAGTCTGGTTTAGTCTTTTAGTCTGGTTTCCTGGTTTAGTCTTTTAGTCTTGTTTAGTCCTGGTTTAGTCTTGGTTTAGTCCTGGTTTAGTCTTGGTTTAGTCTTGTTTTAGTCCTGGTTTAGTCTTGGTTTAGTCCTGGTTTAGTCTTGGTTTAGTCCTGGTTTAGTCCTGTTTAGTCTGGTTTAGTCTGGTTTAGACTTGGTTTAGTCCTGGTTTAGTCTTTTAGTTTGTTTAGTCTTGTTTTAGTCCTGGTTTAGTCTTGTTTTAGTCTTGTTTTAGTCCTGGTTTAGTCTTGGTTTAGTCTTGTTTTAGTCCTGGTTTAGACTTGGTTTAGTCTTGGTTTAGTCTTGTTTTAGTCTTGTTTTAGTCCTCTTTTAGTCCTGGTTTAGTCTTGGTTTAGTCTTGTTTTAGTCCTTTTTTAGACTTGGTTTAGTCTTGTTTAGTCCTGGTTTAGTGAAAACTGAAAAAAAAAAAAATCATCTGTTTATTCATTTTTGTTTTGGAGACAAATAATGAAGAAAACTGTTTAATTGTAAATCATGACAGATTTCCACTTCCGGACTCACTACCTGTTAACGCGCACTTTTTCTTTTATTTTTTTTATTTATTTTTTTGTTTTTCTGGTTGATTTGTGCCTCGTGCGTCGCCGCAGGTTTGTGTTCTTCGTGCGTCGCGTGCGGCTCGGCCCGTTCCCCCGCGGCGCCTCAGATTTACGCCGGCGGCTTAAGTGGTCCGAGGGAGGAGTGAATATACCGCGGCGCCGTAAACCATCAACCGTCCACGCTCCTTTTTAGCTTTTTAGCCAAATACACATCGACTGGGGCTCGACGAGTTATATTCGGGGGCATAAATCACAAATACGGCCAATTCTGCGGAGCGGTTTTCAGGAGCAGAATCCAGCGTTTGTGACCTCGAAAACAGAGGCGGTAATGAAGAGAGAAGCGGAGCGTGAAGCTGTGCTCCCGGTGGAGGAGGAGGAGGAAGAGGAGGAGGAGAGGAGGAGGAGGAGGAGGAGGAGGAGGAGGTGGAGGAGGAGGAGGAGGAGGAGGAGGAGGAGGAGGAGGAGGTGGAGGAGGAGGAGGAGGAGGTGGAGGAGGTGGAGGAGGAGGTGGAGGAGGAGGAGGAGGAGGAGGAGGAGGAGGAGGTGGAGGAGGAGGTGGAGGAGGAGGAGGAGGAGGAGGAGGAGGTGGAGGAGGAGGAGGAGGAGGAGGTGGAGGAGGAGGAGGAGGAGGAGGAGGAGGAAGGTGGAGGAGGAGGAGGTGGAGGAGGAGGAGGAGGAGGAGGAGGAGGAGGTGGAGGAGGAGGAGGAGGAGGAGGAGGTGGAGGAGGAGGAGGAGGAGGAGGAGGAGGAGGAGGAGGAGAGAGGAGGTGGAGGAGGAGGAGGAGGAGGAGGAGGATGGAGGAGGAGGAGGAGGAGGAGGAGGAGGAGGTGGAGGAGGAGGAGGAGGAGGAGGAGGTGGAGGAGGGTGGAGGAGGAGGAGGAGGAGGAGGTGGAGGAGGAGGAGGAGGTGGAGGAGGAGGTGGAGGAGGTGGAGGAGGAGTGGAGGAGGTGGAGGTGGAGGAGGAGGAGGAGGAGGAGGAGGGAGGAGGAGGAGGAGGAGGAGGAGGAGGAGGAGGAGGAGGAGGAGGAGGAGGAGGAGGAGGTGGAGGAGGAGGAGGAGGAGGAGGAGGAGGAGGAGGAGGTGGAGGAGGAGGAGGTGGAGGAGGAGGAGGTGGAGGAGGAGGAGGAGGAGGAGGAGGGGAGGAGGTGGAGGAGGTGGAGGAGGAGGAGGAGGAGGAGGGGAGGAGGTGGAGGTGGAGGAGGAGGAGGAGGAGGAGGAGGAGGAGGAGGAGGAGGAGGAGGAGGAGGAGGAGGAGGAGGTGGAGGAGGAGGAGGAGGAGGAGGAGGAGGTGGAGAGGAGGTGGAGGAGGAGGGGAGGAGAGGAGGAGGAGGGAGGAGGAGGAGGAGGAGGAGTGGAGGAGGAGGTGGAGGTGGAGGAGGAGGAGGAGGAGGAGGAGGAGGAGGAGGAGGAGGAGGAGGAGGAGAGGAGGAGGTGGAGGAGGAGGAGGAGGAGGAGGAGGAGGTGGAGGAGGAGGGTGGAGGAGGGAGGAGGAGGAGGAGGAGGAGGTGGAGGAGGAGGAGGAGGAGTGGAGGAGGTGGAGGAGGGAGGAGGAGGAGGAGGAGGAGGAGGAGGAGGGAGTGGAGGAGGAGGAGGAGGGTGGAGGAGGTGGAGGAGGAGGAGAGGAGGAGGAGGAGGAGGAGGAGGAGGAGGAGGAGGAGGAGGAGGAGGAGAGGAGGAGGAGGAGGTGGAGGAGGAGGAGGAGTGGAGAGGAGGAGGAGGTGGAGGAGGAGGAGGGAGGAGGTGGAGGAGGAGTGGAGGAGGAGGAGGAGGGGAGGAGGAGGAAGGGAGGAGGAGGAGGAGGTGGAGGAGGAGGTGCGGCAGGTGCGGCAGGTGCGGCAGGTTCGGTCTGGACGCTCGCAAATGGAAAATCGCCAAAAGTGCAGTTATTCAGGTGATGTAACGTCGTCTGCAGAGAACAACATGTCCCCGGGTCTCGTCGTAGTTTTATAACAAACGTGAACTTCAGACCAGAAATCTGTGTCATTCCTTCATTCTTTTATGAAAAAATAATAGTTTTCTTCGTTATTTGTCTCCAAAACCAAAATGAAAAAACAGATAATGATTCGTTTTTTGTGTTTAAATGAAAAATGAAAAACAAAACAAACAAAAAAAAGCAATTTTTTCGTTTTCGTGATTTAAACTGTGATGCTGGAATAAAGTTTGCGCCGCATACGGACTGATCCAGGACTAAACCAGGTCCGACCAGACCGGAACCAGACCGGGACTGAGACCAGGACCAGACCAGACCTGAGACCGGACTGAGACCGGGACTGAGACTGGGACTGAGACTGGGACCAGACAGGGACTGAGACCAGGACTTAGACTGGGACCAGGACTGAGACGAGGACCGAGACCAGGACTGAGACGAGGACTGAGATGAGGACTGAGACCGGGACCAGACCGGGACCAGACCAGGACTGAGACCGGGACTGAAACCGGGACCAGACCAGGACTGAAAACGGTTTAGTCCTGGTTCAGTCCTGGTTCAGTCCTGGTTTAGTCCTGGTTCAGTCCTGGTTCAGTCCTGGTTCAGTCCTGGTTTCAGTCCTGGTTCAGTCCTGGTTTAGTCCTGGTTCAGTCCTGGTTCAGTCCTGGTTCAGTCCTGGTTCAGTCCTGGTTGCAGTTTAAGTCACGGAAACGTGAAACGGCCGTTATTTGTTTTTTCCATCCATTTCTTCATTTTGGTTTTGGAGACAAATAATGAAGAAAATTGTTGGTTTTTGTTTTTCATTTTCTTATTTTTGGTTTTATATTGGAAAACAAATGAACAGATTTTCAAACTAGATTTGTCAAAAGTATCGAAAATTAGATTGATTAGATGGAGAAATTAGAGGAAAGTGTTTTACTGCAGCACTTTTGTTTATTGGGTTATTTCACTTTTTAAATCTTCTGGTCTGGTCCCAGTTTTGACTGTTCAGTTTCCATATTCTCAGCCTTTTTCGTTGGTCTTTTGTGTTGATCCTCATTTAGAACTTGAAGTTGCTTCTGTGTAGTTGACTGTTCTGATGGAGGGTCGTCTCCTTGATAATTACTTTACCTGGAATGTTCCGCAGTACATGTATCGATCACTCTACCGTATTTTCCAGACAATAAGACGCTCCGGAGTTTAAGTCGCACCGGCCAAAAAATGCAAAATGAAGAAGAAATAAACATAACTCGCACTTTTTGGGGAAACATAGTTTGTAAAATCAGAGACCAGGAACCGACATTTCAAGCAAGTTATAGTAAAAACACAACAGAACAACGTTAATATGAACAGTTCTTCAGATAATTATAGCATAAAAAACAGAAAATAAGTTTACCAAACTCACAATCTCACTCCAAATCACTAAATCCATTGAATTCTTCCTCGGTGTCACTTCTGCGTGACCTCCGGAGATAAACCACAGATCCATCTTCCTCTTCTGTGTCGCTGTCGTCAGACTCAGCATCAGTTCCAGTTAGAATTATTCGGGTCTTTCTGAATCCTGACAGGATGGTTTCGGTGTCACTGAAGTCCAGGCTTTGTCCATCCGTCCAGCGACTTCAGGAAAGTTTCACGGTGCGTCTTCTAGGTCGCCGTGACGCTGTGTTCTCCATCCCCGCTTTCCGCCAGTCCCTCACAAGTTTTTTGCTCACTCCAAACTTTCTTTCTGCTGCTCGGTTTCCGCTCTCGACTGAATATTTCGCTATTTGCAGGCAAGAAAGGAGCTTTTTCTACAGGAGACATGCGCAGTAGAGTGTGAAGTGCATTGGTACAAGAGTAATAGTCGTACTAGATACTAGAGATGCGCGGATTGCAGTTACAACCGCGGTATCCACGGTTAATCCGCGGGTCGGGCGGATGACGTGACGAAAAATTATATTTAAATTAAATTCTGGCGGGTGGCGGTTTAACTACTTAAAAAAAAAAAAAAAAAAAAAAGTTATTGTTAGTATTGTTACGTACATCTGAAAAGACGAGTCTCTGTCTGTGCTTGTATGAAGTGTACGTCATGTCCTTAATTAGCCCATTTGACCTCGTTTTTATGTTCTGAAGGTTCAGGTTGTGTCGGGTTATTGATGCCTAAGGTTTACGAGGCACATATTATATGCAGTTTATTTTATTATTTCTAATTTATTTCAGCTGTTTGCCAACACATAAGTGGCTATAGGGACCATAATTTATTTAGTTATGCATTTTTTTTTTGCCTATTTCAATTGGAATATAAAGAGGACATTGCCTGATTTCAATAAAGGTTCATCTGGATGAGATGATCTGTCTGTTTTGTTTCGATATCAGTTATATTTTAAAACACGCAGACATTATAGCGTAGACTGCCACTCGGGGTTTTTAAAACTTAAAGAAAGACCGATGGAGTGAGGCTACGACTTTGAAATAACATCGGGCAATGGCAGAAAGTTCAGAATGTAACAACATCCAACACGAAGGCAAGAAGGTTCAAAAACAGCCTAGTCGGAAAACGTTGTCAGTTAATTAGCTGCGCAAGAAAACCAGGTAAGTTTGGGGTTGTTACGGACAATTAAGAATGTGAACAAACACGCTGAGCCAATTTTGGAATGAATGAGCTATAGAGTTTGTATTTTTATCGAGGCTCCTTAGTTTGTTTGCTGTATGATTGTTCTAAAATCTAAAATCAATCGGCGGATGGCGGCGGGTGCGGTTTTGAAAACCTTCGGTGCAAAATGGACAGCGGGCGGATGATGAGTTTTGTGTCGCGGGTGCGGATGAAAAAATAGCCCATCTGCGCATCTCTACTAGATACTGACACACGAGACTAGAGCCTCTCACCGCTGTCAGTCGGAAAATTTTAATATATAAGTCGCAGGAAACACCCAAACCATGGGAAAAAAGCGCGAATTATTGTTAAAAAAATACGGTGCGCACATAGAGCATATGTGAGCAATAAAAACATCCAGAATGAAACAAATGCTGCACTGTAAATACACCAGGCCAAACAGACTGGACATTTCCATGGAGACAAAAAAGTAAAAAAAAAAAAAGTTGTGGTGCATGATTTTCAAACTGCAACAAAAGAAAGTTTCATTTGTGTAGTTAGTTTTCTTCCACAAACCCATTGTCACATCATTCGTATCCACATGAAGTATTTTTTTTTTCAGAAATGTGCACAGATTTTTGTTTTGTTTTATTTTTTGTCAGACGGGGAAGTGAAGCATCAGCATCTCAAACAGTTTTATTGTTAAACCAATACTATGTAAAATAGATGTTTTGTTTGTTTTGTTTTATATAGCTGCTGTTGAATTTGATTATTTCTATATTTAACATTTGTGCCTTAACGTTTAAGATATTTCATGGGAAACTACAATATAATAAGAAAACTGGCTCTCGCTCGTATCTGGGAGAAGGAAATCCATGTAACATTCGTTCATTGGTTTTTCCAAATAAAATCAAAAATAATAAAAAGAAAAAAACAACTATTTTCTTCATTATTTGTCTCCAAAACCAAAATAAAAAAACAGATAACGATTTGTTTTTTCAGTTTTCGATTTTGTGTTTAAATGAAAAATGGAAAAAACGTGACTTAAACTGAGATGCTGGACTGAAACCAGGACTGAAACCAGGACTGAAACCAGGACTGGACCCAGGACTGGACCCAGGACTGAATCGCAGCAATTCATGGAAAGATCCGAATCCGTGTATCATTTGTTTATTCATTTTTCAAAATAAAAACTAAAATAAAAACAAAAAACAACAGTTTTCTTCATTATTTGTCTCCAAAAGCAAAATTTAAAGAAAACTGATAAATATTAGTTTTTTTAAGTTTTCAATTTTGTGTTTAAATGAAAAATGGAAAAAAACATGACTTAAACTGCGACGTCGGACTGAACCAGGACTGAACCAGGACTGAACCAGGACTAACCGTTTTCAGTCCCAGTCTGGTCCCAGTCTCAGTCCCGGTCTGGTCCTGGTCTCAGTCCCGGTCTGATCCCAGACCTGGTTCGGTCTTGGTTCAGTCCGACATCGCGGTTCAAGTCACGTTTTTTTTCCATTATTCATTGAAACACAAAATTGAAAACTTAAAAAAATAAATCGTTATATTTCTTTTTGTTTTTTTTAGAAAAATACTGAAGAATATTGTTGTTTTTTTCGTTTTTTTATTTTTGGTTTTACATTGAAAAAACAAATGAACAAATGCATGGATTGTAGGACACCATAGCTTCTAGAATCAAATAAAAAATAATAATAATCAATAAGAACCAACAGCAGCTCAGGACTTTTTACTAATCTGTCAATAAAAGTTTGTCAATAAAACATTTAATATTTAGATACTTAAGACGTAGACTTGTGGGCGGAGCATTAGACAGACTCTGGTGCTAAACACATGGATGATTAAACCTCTAAAACAGGGGTGTCAAACATATGGCCCAGGGGCCAGATCCGGCCCTCCAAGACCTTTAATCTGGCCCTCGGCTGATTTTCTACTAAAATATTTTAATTATATTTTCTATTAAAATCTTGTTAATTTTCTGTGGTGTTTATCACAGCAGCGTCTCCAGCGTCTCTGTACGTGGCCCCTCCCACCAGAGCAGCACAAATGAAGACTTGTCTCTTTCCAAACGCTCTTAAAGGACGATCGTTTTGACTGTTGACCGTGACACCCTCATCAGAAAAATGTCCAACATGAGAAAAGTGGAGCCGAGTGCAGGATTTTACAACAAAAATTGACTTATTCCTGTTTACATACAAGTTCATGTTAAAACATTTTGTTGAAATTGTATTTTTCTTAAAGTTTCAGGTTGTTCATAATATTATATTTTGTAAAAGAAAGAGTTCATCAATTAAAAAAGATTTCTGTAATAGATTTGTGTTTCTCTGCACAAATATTTGAACTTATTGTTATTTTGGGGGATATATGGCATTATTTTTTTTTTTTTTTATTTTCTTTGGGATCAAAGTCGGTTGGATACGACCCCCGGACCAAAATGAGTTTGACACCCCTGATCTAAAACCTCTTCAGGCGCGTTTCTGATGAGAGAATAACGTTATAAAATGGTAGAAAGATCCAAAAAAGTTTCTGCATAATCCTTCTTCTTTAAAGCCTTTAATCTCCATCGTCTCTGTTCAAACATGGAGGGTTCATCACCGCCCCTCCCCTTGGCACTGCCCTCCTGCTCTGACCCGGGCTGGAGCGGCTCTCGTGCCCACACCCTCCGTTTGGGCGCAGATCCGGTGACGGTCTCGCAGCGTGGGCCGGCCCGTGTGGAGCGGGATTATGGGCCCAGCGCGGGGACAGCGTCAGCCCCCGGCGGAGGAGAAGCAGCCGGTCTGAGGGCTCACCGCTGACCTCCATCTGCCACTCACCTGCTCCACCTGCCGGGGGCGCTGCTAATCCCCCCGCCTCCCGCCGACCGCACATATTCTGTCGCAGAGAGAGGCGGGCGGCAGAGGAGATTGTTTACCGAAGTGTGAGCTCAGAGCTGAACACGTGACCCGGAGCTGTACGGGAATGTCCACTGGAGCAAAAACGGACACGAGCAGGATTCTGTAAAGCTCCATAGATACAGAAATATTGTAGAGAAATTTAAAAACAAAAACGCCTCATAACTAAAGTACATCAAGATGCTCTGTGTAATTTGTGGATGTTTCAGCTCGTGCTTGTCTCTGTGGTCGCGCTGTTGCTTTGCCTCAAATCTTCCACAGTGAGAATACTGTTTCTAAGATATTTTATTTCTAAAAACACTTCAGTGAGAGCAAGAAAGAGTACGGAGTTTGAGACTATGAGGCGAACTTAAAATCCTTTTTTAATTTTCTCCGAAATTGACAGTGCACCTTATAATCCGGCCCACCTTATGTATTAATTCTGGGTGATCTTACTGACCTTCCATCCATTTTCTTCTGCTTATCCGAGGTCAGGTCGTGGGGGCATCAGTCTAAGCCAGGGGTGTCCAAACTTTTTTCATCAAGGGCCACATATCTAAACAGACGAAGCAGAGGACTGATCGAGGGCCGTAGACTGATGTTCAGTACAGGGAATAATTGGAATGTGTGCATATTTAACATGTTAGAATGAGCCATCAGTCTTTATTCACGCTAAGATCCTTAAAACCACACACTGAATATTAAATATGAGCTTTATCAAGGTAGATTCTCAAAAAACCCACAGTAAAACATTATTTTTTTAACTGACGCAAGGTAATTTGGGCCAATTCACCTGGAAGTCTGAGGGCCAAGAAAAATTTGTCTGAGGGCCGCATTTGGCCCCCGGGCCATAGTTTGGACATGCCTGGTCTAAGCTCTAAACAGGGACTCCCAGACTTCATTCACCCCAGACACTTCCTCCAGCTACTCTGGGGGGACCCCGAGACGTTCCCAGGCCAGAGACATGGTCCCTCCAGTGTGTCCTGGGTCCTGGGAGCCTCCTCCTCGTGGGCAGTGTTGTGGAGTAACAGATTACATGTACCAGAGTTACGTAATCAGAGTACAAATGATGAGTAACTGTATTCAGTTACCGGGTTAGTGACGCCGCGTGACTCCACTCAGACTCGTCCGTATCATCACAGCAGAACAGGACAGTATTTCAGCTTTTGAAACTTCAACATCGTGATCCAAACTGAGCCGTGCAGATTAAACAAAGAGCGTCTTTCTTTTCATTCTCTGTTTAATGTTGATTTCAAAGCGGAGGGTTTGGAGGACTCCCCACAGAACCTCAGTCAGCCCAGTTCTGTCACACGTCTGTTCACTGGTTTTTTTGTGTGTTTTTTTTTTCATTTTACTGCCTCGTCTCCAGCTCCAGTCAGGGACACGGCAAACAAAAGCTCTTTCCCCTCCTCATACGGGAAGAAAACAGTCAGAATTTACACATATTTGCCAGGGATTCTCAACGTTTTTGGTCAAACATCACAGACGGATCCAAAAGTCTGAGTCCTGACTGGTCCTTTCTATTTTTCTACAAACAGAAGATCAGTCTGGTCACCTCCTCCTCCTTCTTCGTATCTCAGACAGAACCGTCCAGTCACACGTTTGTTTGGCGAACAGAGGAGCTCATGTGTCATTTACAACAAAATCAAACTTTTTTTTCACCTCAGATTAACAGCGTGGACCGAGCTCTTCACTTCTTTGTCGACGAGAAATAAAAACAGTTTATTTTTAGCTCCGGGTCGTCTGTTCAAGGGTCTCATTTAATACACTCACATTTTACAAAAAAAGAAAATATTACCTCGATGTTACGGGCTTGTTTTGTCGCTGTAAAAGCCCGGAGAGAAACCGCAGCGGGTTAAAGAGGAACAGAAGAGCTGAGCGGATTTTCAAGTGTATTTTGTTTCACCATCACTAAAAAAAGAAGCGGCGAGCTCATTAACGAGGCCACGTCATTTCAATATTTTAAAGGTTAAGCTTTATCATATATTCAATCAAGTTCAATAGAAAAATATAACTCTTTATTTTTTATTTAGTAGTGACAAATTGTAGAAAATACTGAACACTTTTCCTAAGAACATGTTTGTTCGCACTGGAACCTTTTTTCAGGTGCTCCAGCTCCTTGAGAACCCGCTGAGCACATAAAGAAAGTACAACTTCAATTTCAAATTCAGTTAAATGGCAAATGCACTTTCTGTTTGTCACTTGCACACGTTCTCTTCGACAGACCGGTTGTTTCCTATTGGCCGTTCTCTGCTGTGGGCGGGGCTTAGAGTTAAGAAATCAGAAAGATGAAGGTTTTGATTAGGCTAATTTGGACCAATCACATTGCTTCTCGACAGTTTTTCCTGCTTGTTACTATGGCTACGTTCAGACTGCAGGGCTTAACGCTCAATCCCGATTTTTATGTGAAATCCGATGTTTTTGCGAGGTCGTTCACATTTCCAGTTAAATGTGACTTGTATGTGTCTCCAGTGTGAACATTAAATGGCCCGAAAGTGTCCCACATGTGACACTGGAGACACGACGACGTCAACCGCAGCGAGCGTCTCTGTGTTTACAGAAGTTGTCCAAACATGGACGCAGCATCGAGCACCTGGAGATTTTAAAGTTCCTCTCGTACCGGAGCCAGAACATGAACAACTTACTTGTTTTAAGGAGGAGATTGAGAAGGAGAAGGACGAGGTTTTTGGTCGTGGTGTTTTGTGGGACAGAACGTTGAAAGGAACGTGTGGATGTGGAGATGGAGCCAAGAGTGGTGAGTGGAGATGTGCTTCACTTCAGTGACACGGAGTTCATTAACAATTTTCACCGACTTCAGTGCAGAATAGTGACGTTTGTGTCTTGTTGATAACGTGTAGGTGGATGAATGCACTTTGGCCGTTCAGACTGAAGTCACATGTCAAAAGATCAGATATGTATCAGTTTCAGGAGCACATATCCAAGTGTCCTGGGTCACATTTGAACAAAATCAGATCTGTGTGGTTCAGACTGTCATTAAAAGATCAGATACAGGAACACAGGGGCCAAAAAATCAGATTTGGGTGACTTCAGGCTGCAGTCTGAACTCAGCCTAAGTCAGTTTCTACTCACGTTGGATCGACTGCTCAGGCTTTGGCATTTTGGATTTTTGCTATGAGTTTTTTCACTGCTAATTTTGACTGTTGAGTTAAAAGACTTGAAAATATATGTGCTGTATTTCTAAAGGCGATTTATTTATTTATTTTTTTCCACTTGGAGTTTGAAACATATTGAAAATGTATACTTTCAGACATTTTTTCCAGGGTCCAAAAATAAAAAAATAAGAAATCCAGTGCATTTAAAAATGTTAAATCTGAGACAAAAGCTCTTCATGGGTGTGGTTCAGTCTTGGTTGTTTGGTTTAAACTTGGTGTTTACATCTTTAGGTTTTTATTCATTTCTGTCACACGTCGGTTTAAAGTTTTTTACTGTCTTACTGCTCCAGTCAGGTTTACAGCAAACAGCAGTTTTCCTCTTCCCCGTGTGGAAGTACGCTGCGGTGTAGGTCTGTATCTGAAATGTTGTGACAGGCGCAGAGCTGCTGCTCCTCCGCGGCACACAGGAGCCGGATGAACAGAGGAGAGGCCTGCAGAGCTCCGGTTAAACGCCCCGACACAACCTCTGCTGCTGCAGCCTCATTTCCTAAACATGGGATGCAAAAGTGAAGAGGTAAAATTCTGCTGTGCTGCGGGAGAAACGTCCAATTAGATCCTGTAGCGAAGGTGAACAATGGATATTTGCACTTGTGTAAGCGCTGGATGGATATAAATGTGTTTAGAGATGTTGTCACAGACACTGTTCAGCACAAAAGAATATTTTTGTGTCAAACGTGTCACCGCGGAGTCAAACTGTATGCACAGCACAGTTCCAGGGAAAAACAGTGACACAGGCTTTTTGCACACGGCTCATAAATGTTTACTCAGAGTCTGTAGTCTGTGCTCTCGGCTTTAAAAAACAAACTACAGTCTGAGCTGAACCTGCTGCACCCGAGTCTTTACACAACACATGCAAATGTGAGATTTTCAGGTTTGAACCGTGTTAGAACATCGTCCCTCATCAAAAACAGCAGAAAAGGAGCTGGTGTGTTGATTGAAGCTGATGGAGAGAAGAGTCCCTCATAACAGATCAACCCACAGATTTATCTTCAGCCAGTGCAGATTTTGGCCAGTAACAAGAGCTGATTTTCAAAGACAATTTTCTTATTTTGATTAATTATAAAATATCTGTGAACAAACAGTACAGCATATTTCTGTGTTTTAATCACATTTTAGATGATTAATTATGAATTCATTTTAAACATTCACTCACAGAGCATTACTACAGGTTGTGTTGAAGAACATGACAACTTGATTGGAGTCTTCTTCTTCTCTCACGCTTACAGGGTTGTTGTAAATCTTGCATTTTTCCTTCCCTGGTGTGGGCTGCGTGAAGTGCTCTCATACAGGATTTGGCTTTTTGTGTGTCATCGCCTGCAAGAAATACATTTTAAAGCTAATAAACAACAAAAACAAACACTTAACAGTGCTTTCTTTAAAGGGAAGACTATCTGGGCAGTTTTATTATTATTTATTTATTAAAACTGAGTGCTGCCTTTCAGTGTGCATCTTTTCATTACAGTGAGTACGTCTGTGTCCCTGGTGCTGGCAAATCTTTAGATAAAGGAGTGGGATGTGCTGTGTTAAGAGTTAATTTCCTCTTTCTTTAAAAAAAAACAAAAAAAAACCTTGGGGTTTGGTCAAGTGTTAACGGAGGGAAACAGGGTCAGATTTTTGACATTCAAATGTCTCTTATTCAGAAACTAGAGGAACTATTGAAATAAGTAAAGTATCAGAATGTAGGAAAGAGTTACACTCCAACAGGGTCAAGTTAAACCTGTGAGATTCTTTCAAGTTCAAGACAAAAAATTTAAAAACTCATGTCGGTAACGGAGGGAATGAAATATGCAGCACTTTTTGGTCAATAAATCCAAACAGTGATAACTCTTGGTTCTCACTTACATATCCTTAACAAACTGGTTTGAATATTTGCTTCATATAGTTTTTCTACCATATGGTACAAGATTAGGTTGAAAAACCTCTGACTTTTTGACTCATGAGATTTTTTATTAATAAAGGTCATGGTAACGGAGGAAAAAGTAACGGAGGGAAAATTGTGCAAAAAAGTAGAAGGAGCAGGATTTTACATCATTTGTCAACTTTTTTCTTCCGAATACTTTAAAATTACTTCAAAATTAAAGGAAACTATTTCTATAAAATATGTCAGTCCTTCCAAGCAAATTTTTATCATTTTAAATACTTTTTTTTTTTTTTTTTAATCATGTCCCTTCATCAACAGTTCAAAGATGGAATAACACAAGATATGATGAAATACAAACATTTATTTACATGATTTTCAGGTCTTTGAAATTTGGGAAATAGTTTTTGTTCCATGTTTCATACATGGTCTGTTTAAAACATATGGAACTTTAGAACCAAAAATGGTACAGAAAAAAGGTCAACAGTTTCATAAACTAGAGTACTGTAACACTTTATAATAACTACACCTTACTTAACCTTAATAAAGCATGAACAAAGACTTAATTAATAATGAACAAAGATTTAATTAATAATGATTCACGCTTAGTAAATACTTAATAAAGAATAATTTGTGTTCACTTTAGAAAAGCTCTCAAAAAGACTTAACTAACAGAGAACAGCTGCCAGAATGATCATTGCTTTGCATTATTAGTAAATCATTCTCTCATAGTTTACTAATCATTAATAAATGCTCAAATGGTTTGTCCATGAGTAATTAAGTATGAAATAATTATGAGTAACTATTTACAGCACAGGCAAATTAAGAGCAAGTGCTAATTCAGATAGTAATTAAGTAGTTACTAAGCATGAATCAATATTAATTAAGTCTTTGTTCATGCTTTATTAAGGCTAAATAAGGTGTAATTATTATAAAGTGTTACCCTAGAGTACATATGTATCTGTTGAATACATTTTTATGCCCCTTGACTGTGTTTTGGAGCCGTCGCAGCCGCCTGAGCCCCACGTTTTTCAGCGCTCAGAGTTGTTTTTAAGCATCGAGTCTCTTCCTCAGTATCTAAAGTAATCGTGTCCGTGTCTCGAAGTGTCACAGTCCGAAAAAAAAAAAAAAAAAAAAAAAAGCGCACAAGTCCCTCACCGCTCGCTCTTATTGCCTGGGACGCCGCCTCTGTGCGACGGGCAGTGATGGGCAGGAAGTTGGCGCTCTCTGGGTCCTCCGGCGCTATCAGCTCCGCGCCCGCTGCAGATTGAGCGGCGAGGGTTTGGCACGGAGCCGCGCGCAACCAATTCCGCCGCAGCCATTGTCCGCTTTAATTGCTCCACAAAAGAGAAGACGGAGTCGCTGTGGCTAACGAGCTGCCGGCCGGTCTGTTCCAGCGGGCACCGGGCTTATGTTTCCTACGGACACATGGATTATTGCACTTTCTCTTATTGAGTTAGAAAAGTGCTCCAAACTGCTGCTAAAGTTTTATTTCACTGCAACAACTACTGCCACTAATACTTCTACTACAACAACTACTACAAGTACTACACAGTTAAAGATTCTACAGTCAATGTTTTACAAGTAAACACTTCGACTGAAATCACTGTCGTACCAACTATCTCCACGAGCCGTTACCTTGCATCTTGTGTTCTTTCTTTTTTTATGAACACATGCATTATTAGACTTTTTCTTAGGCTCCGTTTAGCCAGGAATGTTGAGAAACGAATATTTTCCTCCCTCCGTTTTCCAAAATAACATTGTACACACTAGGGACGGGCATTTGATGAAATTTTCTTAATCGAAATGTTTCATAATGATCATCATTATTATTACTATCTGCACTAATCTGCAAAAATAAATTCAACTTTACGACATATAAACATAACGACTCTAGAGCCACATCAGCTGTTTGACATTATAATGTGTTTAATTCAGTTTTGTTCAAATCTCACAGAAACAAAACTTAAAACCACATCACTAATTTACATAAACTAAGTGAAGATAAAACTCCAGCTCTTGTGTCGCTGATGTGGTTCAACTTGTGTTGGATTAAAAGACATGACTCAGGTGAATACAGGTCAGTGTGACCAGATTTGTGTTTGTCAAAACCAGGACAGCGTACGGGGGGAGGGGGGCGGGGCCTCGTCATCCACATTGAGCGACTCTCACCTGGAAAAACTTTTTCCCACTGGACACAGAAACATATGTGCTGCTTTATCCACTGTGCACATGGACTCACACTTGTCCCAACGCAACGGAAAGTGTGGAATTTCTTCTACAAATCCTGGTTAAATCCACATTTGTGCTTCGGTTCGTTACAGACTGACCCACTGTTTGTGTCTCGCTCCTTCTGATGCAGAGACACATGTACACACCTGTTTGGTCACGATACACACAGCAACATACATTCAGTTTGTCGTAAAATTAACGTAATCGATGAAATTCTTAATGATCAATTATTGATTAATCGACTAATCATGCCCATGAGTTTTTAGAAAGATTTGTTTTCAGAGGCGAATTTGCCATTTGCGAGTAAAAGATGGGGACAAACGAAGGGAAATGTCTCGTAAACAGGGCCTTATGTATCTTATGTAGATGAAGTGTCTTGCCCAAGGACACAATAACAGCAGAAAGTTTGACGAGGAATCCTCCACCTCAGCAGCGCCTCAACTCCGCCTGGTAAAATGTCAAACACACACACAAAAAAAGACTTATTATCTAAATTAAAAGTGTGTGTTGTTCCTGCTCCTGTGGACTCGAGGTGCCAGACGAGTGGGCGTCTCCTGTCCTCGTACGTCTGTGACCTCAGGATCTCCTCAGCTCCGTGGTCTCCTCGGGCTTTTACTTTTAAAAACGCAAAAGGTTTCAGGAGATCAGGACCTTGGACAGCGACGTGATTTGCTTCATGTTTTGTGGTATAAATACGTCAGTCGATTGTCTGAGCTTTGTTGCTTTATGTTAGTTTGTTCGATACTGGTTTCACGATTCGATACACGTGTTGGTTCGATACACACTTGTCCCTCCGTCCTTCTGGGTTGTTGTTTATTTTGGTCCGAAAGGGAAACAGTTCTCTTGGAGTCCTCCTCAGATGCAGCAGAAAACAAAACAATAAGGACTTACAGCTGAAATATTCTAAAGGGCCGTTCACACCAAAGCGTCAAAAAACACCTTGACGCCTTTATTTGGACGCCTTTGCATTTGAGTTTAGACGCCCCCGACGCGCGTCTTTGACGCCGTGGACGAATAGGAGAAAAATACTTTACGTGCGTCCGTTGCCCTGGAAACAAGAGCCCGGTCCCGGTCTTTTCCCAAAACGCGTCAGTTTTTAGACCCTTCGTCTGCTTCGGTCGCGCCATCGCTGGACGAGATCTCCAAGAATCACCTCAGTTTGGCTTTGCTCCTTTTCCTCTTCTCTTCTTCTTTCAGCGACCTCAAAAACGGACTTTCTTTTGCGGCGAACCGGTCGCGGATTCTCGACCGCCGTCGCGACAAACTTGGTGCGAAATGCGAGGAAGCGACAGTTCGAAAAAGCCTCTAAGAACCGCTGCGTAAACCACGTAATCCCCGCGCTCCGACGAGTCAGTTATACTAGGGAGTTTGATTGACAACCCAACAGCCAATAGAAAATGAGGGAGCCTCGTTTTCTAATGGCTGATGTTTATCTGGCCTCAACACGTCCACAGTTGATAGATTTTCGTTCTTTTTTTTTTTGATCATCATAATTACAAAGCTGCTGCGTCGCTGTAATGGTATTTTAATCTTTCACTGACAGTTTGAAACTAAAAAAAATCCTCCATACAACCTTTAAGAGTACACGGGTGATATTATAAAATATGAAATAACCTGAGAAAGTTCTGTTCTTATTTATAAAAATATAAAAATTCTGAGCTGTAAATCATTGAACCAAATTAAATAAACACTTCACATATAAACTACAGCTGTACACGAGTTCTACTGTAATATACTGTATTCATTAACAGAAAAATTACATGATCATTACATATCATGACCGTATCGAATCGTGAGAAAACCGTATCACTGCGTCCCTAATATTAACCTCACATACATGGTTCATGACAGACACGTGACTTTATGCTCCGTCTTTGTTTAGAAATGGTCTGAGTCTGGTCAACGAAAACATTCAGCTCCACAAAGATGAAACGTGGCTAATTTAGGAGACCAACAACCAAAGCCCCGATCAGGAGCGAGGTTGTTGGAGGTTGTTGGAGGTTGTTGGAGGTTGTTGGAGGTTGTTGAAAGTTGTCAGTCAAACCTGTCTCTGACGATAGAGGGATCTGACCTTGGGGAAAGAGGCTCCAGATTTTGAGGTCAGAATGACGAGACTGACAGCAGCAGTTACAGAGAGAAAGAGAGAGACCAACATTTTTACACAGAAAATTAAACTGTGGACTCTGTCTGCACGTGCCACAGGCTGTTCCGTCCACACTTAGGTTAGTTTAGTGAGACTGGTCCCACATTTGACTTTTTTTTTTTTACACTTTTAAAGCTTTTAAACCAAGTTATATTTCAGAATTTTTAACCCCCTACGATCTTCTCTCAGTCACAGATCCTTAGGTCCCTGTGTCTGTTCCAAAGTCCAGGCTCCGGACGAAGGTGATGGAGCCTTTTCAGTCCGGGCGCCTCAGCTTTGGAACCACCTGGTTTTAGTCCCAAGACTAAAACTAAGCGCCTGGACTGAAAAAGCTCCATCACCTTCATCCAGAGCCTGAGGTTTAGTCCCAGGACTAGAACCAGGTCGAAACCAGGTCGAAAATCAGGACTAAAGCCAGGACTAAAACAAGTCTAAACTAGGACTAAAACCAGGTCCAGGCTCCGGACGAAGGTGATGGAGCCTTTTCAGTCCGGGCGCTTCAGCTTTGGAACCACCTGGTTTTAGTCCCAGGACTAAAACCAGATGCTTGGACTGAAAAAGCTCCATCACCTTCATCCGGAGCCTGGGCTTTAGTCCCAGGACTAGAACCAGGTCGAAACCTGGACTAAAACCAGGTCTAAAACCAGGTCGAAACCTGGACTAAAACCAGGTCTAAAACCAGGTCGAAACCTGGACTAAAACCTGGACTAAAACCTGGACTAAAACCTGGACTAAAACCAGGTCTAAAACCAGGTCTAAACCTGGACTAAAACCAGGTCTAAACCAGGTCTAAACCAGGATGCAGCCAGGTCTAAAATCAGCTTTAAACCAGACCTAAACCCAGGACTAAACTCAGACCTAAACCCAGACCTAACCCCAGGACTAAACCGTGTCTAAAACAGGTCTAAACCAGACTTAAAATCAGCTTTAAACCAGATCTAAACCAAGTCTAAAAATTGTGTAATGTTGAAGAAAAAAAGATAAAATTCCTCCACTCAAAAATAAAAAGTCTTGTCGAAGTGTCAAAGTTTGTTTAGATTAAAAGACAGGAAAAGAATCTTCGTCCAGGCTGTAATGTAAACAAATTAAAAACCAAGTAAAGTGTAAAGGACAGACACATAAACTCCTGAAATCTCACAACTGTTTCTGAGGCAGTAAATAAAAATAAAGTTCCTGGTCCGTGGTGGATCTACATGACTTTAATGCAAACTTCAGCGTTATTGCTCATTATTTGTTTGTGTCTAAACCAGGACTAAAACCAGGACTAAACCAGGTCTGAAACACGTCTAAAACACATCTAAACCAGGAACAAAATCAGGACTAAAACCAGGACTTAAACCAGGACTAAATCGGGACTAAACCAGACCTAAAATCAGCTTAAAACCAGACCTAAAACCAGGACTAAAACCAGACCTAAAACCAGATCTAAAACCAGACTTAAAACCAGACTTAAAACCAGACCTAAAACCAGGTCTAAAATTAGGACTAAAAATAGGTCTAAACCAGGACTAAACCAGGTCTAAACCAGACCTAAAATCAGCTTTAAACCAGACCTAAAACCAGGACTAAAACCAGCTCTAAACCAGGTCTAAACCAGACCTAAACCAGGTCTAAAATTAGGACTAAAATTAGGTCTAAACCAGGACTAAACCAGGTCTAAACCAGACCTAAAACCAGGTTGAAACCAGGTCTAAATCAGATCTAAAACCAGACCTAAAACCAGACATAAACCAGGTCTAAACTAGGACAAAACCAGGACAAAAAACACATCTAAACCAGGCCTAAAAATGTCGTAATATTGAAAAAAAAAAAAAAAAAAGAGCTAAAAGTGACGCAACTTTGACTAAGAAAAAAACAGTCTTGTCAAAGTTTGTTTAGATTAAAAGACAGGAAAAGAATCTTCGTCCAGGCTGTAATGAAAACAAATTAAAAACAAGTAAAGTGAAAAGGACAGACACATAAACTCCTGAAATCTCACAACTGTTTCTGAGGCAGTAAATAAAAATAAAGTTCCTGGTCCGTGGTGGATCTACATGACTTTAATGCAAACTTCAGCGTTATTGCTCATTATTTGTTTGTGTCTAAACCAGGACTAAAACCAGGACTAAAATCAGGTCTAAATCAAGACAAAGCCAGGTCTAAAACACATCTAAAACATGTCTAAACCAGGAACAAAATCAAGTCTAAACCAGGATTAAACCAGACCTAAAATCATCTTAAAACCAGACCTAAAACCAGGAATAAAGCCAGCTCTAAACCAGGTCTAAACCAGACCTAAACCAGGTCTAAAATTAGGACTAAAGTTAGGACGAAAATTTGGTCTAAACCAGGTCTAAAACCAGGACTCAACCAGGACTAAACCAGGGCTAAACCAGGACTAAAATCAGGAATAAACCAAACCTAAAACCAGACCTAAACCAGTTCTAAACTAGGACAAAACCAGGACAAAAAACACATCTAAACCAGGCCTAAAGATGGCGTAATATTGGGGAAAAAGAGCTAAAAGTGACGCAACTTTGACTAAGAAAAAACAGTCTTGTCAAAGTTTGTTTAGATTAAAAGACAGGAAAAGAATCTTCGTCCAGGCTGTAATGAAAACAAATTAAAAACAAGTAAAGTGTAAAGGACAGACACATAAACTCCTGAAATCTCACAACTGTTTCTGAGGCAGTAAATAAAAATAAAGTTCCTGGTCCGTGGTGGATCTACATGACTTTAATGCAAACTTCAGCGTTATTGCTCATTATTTGTTGGTGTCTAACTTCTCCTAACTCAGCGCCTCAGGAGGAGCCGACGCTGAGATGTCACACCGCCCGCTCCGCTAACGAACTTCTGAAACCCCACGGGAACCGGCCCGAACCGTCCTCCAAACAATGGCACCGCGCCGGGGTCAGGAGGTCAGCGCCGTCCGGGCGCCGCGCTAATGATGCCGCACGCTGCTAAGACAGTCCAACGGGGAGTTCTGCTGACGCGGCGAACGGAAAAAAACTAAATAAAATAAAATTGCAAATGGAGCTCGGTCTAATTTATTATCGCTGTTGTTGTTTTTTTTCTGAAATCCATAAGTGACGTGTAATTCTGCAAGATGCACGTCCAATTAAAGACTTCGTTATAAGAAACAGGTCTAAACCAGAACTAAACCAGGACTGAACCAGATCTAAAACCAGGTCTAAAACCAGGTTTAAAACCAGGTATAAAACCAGGACTGAACCAGGTCTAAAACCAGGACTAATCCAGGACTAAACCAGGACTGAACCAGGTCTAAAACCAGGTCTAAAACCAGGACTAATCCAGGACTAAACCAGGACTGAACCAGGTCTAAAACCAGGACTAATCCAGATCTAAAATCAGATCTAAAACCAGGACTAAGCCAGGACAAAACCAGGACTGAACCAGGTCTAAAATCAGGTCTAAAACCAGGTTTAAAACCAGGACTAAACCAGGACTACAAACAGGACTTAAAACAGGACTAAACCAGATCTAAATCAGGACTAAACCACATCTAAAACCAGGTCTAAACAAGGTCTAAAACCAAGTCTAAAACCAGGTTTAAAACCAGGACTAAACCAGGACTAAAAACAGGACTTAAAATGGGACTAAACCAGGTCTAAAACCAGGTCTAAATCAGGTCGAAAATAAGGACTAAACCAGGTCTAAAATCTGGTTTAAACCAGAACTAAACCAGAAAAAAACAGAACTAAATCAGGTCTAAACAAGGTCTAAAACCAAGTCTAAACCAAGTCTAAACCAGGTCTAAAATCAAGGTCTAAAACCAAGTCTAAATCATGTCTAAACAAGGTCTAAACCAGGTCTAAACCCAAGTCTAAAACAGGTCAAAATTAGGTCTAACCTAGAACAAAACCAAAACTAAACCAAGTCTAAAACCAAGTCTAAAATCAGGTCTAAACCAGGTCTACAAAAAAAAAAAAAAACAAATCTAAATTGTAAATGGAGCTCGATCTAATTTATTATCACTGTCTTTTTTTTTCTGAAGTCCATAACCTCCGTCCAATTAAAGCCTTCATTATAAAAAACCCCGTCTCTCTTGCACATGACACTAACGTGGTCAGTTTAGCGTAGGGAGCAGTGTAGGGAGCAGTGTAGGGAGCAGTGGTCTGGTGGTTAATGATGATTTATAATCTAATAACACATTTGTACAGTCGCTCTTATAAACGTGGCAGCTCCGGGCCAATTATCTCCTGCGATTAGAACGACGATCAATGGAAGGTAAAGATCAGAACGACAGAACGATGATCCTCCTCGACCAGCGGGAGGCGCAAGGACCAGGAGGATCACGACACAACAGCTGAAGGAGGGAGACGAGGAGTGTACAGAGAGATGAGACGAAGAGGAGGAGATGAGTGGAGAAAAAGAAAGGAAAAAGAGAAAAAAGAACGAGAGCCAATTGTAATTAAGTATTTAAAATCTTTCATGTCATTTAGTTTAATAGTGTTTCTCAAATTATTTTAGCTTCTCTTTAGGTGTGGGTGATATTAAAAAAAATAATAATAATAAAAAACCTCACGAATGCTCTTCTCGTCTGTTATAAAATAGATTGAACTGATTCTTAGTCGTCGTGATCAGTTGGATCATTTATTTATATCATTCCATCCATTTTCTTCCTCTTATCCAGGTCCAGGTCTCCAGGGCAAAAGTCTAAACAGGGACTCCCAGACCACCTTCACCCTGGACACGTCCTCCAGCTCCTCCAGGGGGACCCCGAGGTGTTCCCAGGTCAGCCCAGAGACAGAGTCCCTCCAGTGTGTCCTGGGTCACGCTTCCCCGGGGCCTCCTCCCAGTGGGACATGCCCCCAAACACCTCCCGAGGGAGACGCCCAGGAGACGTCCGAACAAATACCCAAGTCACCTAAGCTGGCTCTTCTCCACGTGGAGGAGAAGTGGCTCTACTCCGAGCTCCTCCCGTGTGACTGAGCTCCTCACTCTGTCTCTAAGGGAGACGCCCAGACACCCTGCGGAGGAAACTCATTTCGAGCGCTTGTATCGATGATCTTGTCCTTTTGGTCATTACCCAGAGCTCATGACCAGAGGTGAGGGGAAGAACGAAGACGGTAAATCAAGACCTTTGACTTCCAGCTCAGCTCCCTCTTACCAATACAACTGCCGATCCACCTGTCAATCTCTCGCTCCGTCCTCCCCTCACTCGTGAACAAGACCCCGACATACTTGAACTCCTCCACTTGAGGAAGAAACTCTCCACCCTCCTGGAGACGACAAGACGCCTTTTTCCGGTCAAGAACCACGGCCTCGGATTTGGAGGAGCTGATCTTCATAATTTATTTATGAAATCACAGAATGATGGACAGAGTGATGAAGACTCTGCAAAAGTCAAGAACTTTTGTTTGGAGTTTTACCTTCCAAACGGAGTCAGAACGAACTCTTTCATGAGCTGCTCTCTGAAGGAGACTGGGATCTGACCACTTCTCATATCTCGATCAAATGTCACTCTGTCTTCAAGAGTACGAAGTGAACATCTCCTCCTGAGTAAGAAAACCAAAACAATGTTTACAATTCACAGTCCCATTTCAGTCACACCGAAAAATGTAGAATTTCCCTTGTGGATCAACAAAATCAAGTCTAAGTTTATAAGTAATGGTTTAATGATTTGGAGAACAAGATAAAACTGAGGAATCTGACATCATTTCTACATTACAATTCAGGAAATTCACAAAAATATCAAATAGTCCCAAGTCAATCAAAAGGACAGTGACAGTGATGATGTTCCCGCTCAGAGTTTCTCAAACCTTTCTTGAACGAGGTACCAGTGTATATTTACACCTGTCAACAGGAAATGACAGCTGTATATTTTAGTTTGTCGTTCTGGCTTTGTCAAACCATCAGCGACTGTGGACGTTTTGGATCAGTTGGGGAGTAACTGTGCGGAAACTACAACTTCAAACGACTTAAATCAAGAGGAAACATCTTTTAAACGCCGGCACATTCCCGATCATTAGCAGGACTTTGAATCCTGGAGGAAATCCGTAACAGGCGAAGAATGAACAGTTTAGGTGATCCACAAATGAAACAGTCAGACGCAAAATCAAAAATTCACCACAAATGTTTAATTCACTGGGTAAGTCGTACGAAAAAGACGAGACAAAGCAGACAAAGACCACAGACGAGAAAAGAAAAGATCATTTTAACACGATAACGCCCGTCACTGTCACTTTAAAGAACCGTAATTAATCATGAGTCCTGGTTTTAGTCCTGATTTAGTCCTGGTTTAGTCCTGGTTTAGTCCTGGTTTAGTCCTGGTTTTAGTCCTGGTTTAGTCCTGGTTTTAGTCCTGGTTTAATCCTGGTTTAGTCCTGGTTTAGTCCTGGTTTTAGTCCTGATTTAGTCCTGGTTTTAGTTCTGGGTTTTAGTCCTGGCTTTAGTCCTGATTTAATCCTGGCTTTAGTTCTGGTTTAGAGACGTGGCTCGTGCTGCGTATGTGAGGAGGTCTAAACCAGGTCAAAAATGGCTAAAATCAGGACTAAAACCAGGACTACACCAGATCTAAAACCAGAAATAAAACCAGGACTAAACCAGAACTAAAACCAGGACTAAACCAACAGGGTCATCTTCCAGACCTTTGATGGAGTAAGTGTTATTATTATTTATTTGTGAACAGTGGATCCATCTGTTATCTTTAGGCACTGTGAGTGAAGTGCCTTGCCTAAAGACACAGCAACAGTTTTTCCTTGTTCACATCACCGTGGCCCCTGGAATTTCCAGATGTCTCTGATCAAAATACTTACCAGACCCAGTCCTGCTTAGTGTCTGAGATCAGACGAGGAGGTTTGGCGACTTCGGGTTTCAGAAGAGGATCCAGGTGCAGCGTCTTAAAGATCACGACGAGGCACATCTACACTCACCAACACAACTTAATCATGAGACAGGCTGCTGGACTCATTTCAAAAGTCTTCTGTGTCGTATGTAGGTGGTGGTGAAAACGGTGAAAAAAGTTCGAAAATAGACCATTTAATGACAGTGTGCCTTATAATCCAGACCAGGGGTGATCACACTTTTTCATCATGTGAGCTACTTACAAAATGACCAAGTCATAAAGATCGACCTAATACAAATCCAAGCAAACTGCACTGAAACACTCTGTGCCCCTTTTTTGGACCCTCCCCCACAGTTTGAGAACCTCTTCTTTAAGAGAACTTCCTCTGGCACTTTACACAAAACTGTGAAAAAAGTGAAGGAAGATTTTTAAACCTGTTTTTTAAAGTTCCAAACTGGAGTTTCATTCTTTTCTGGTTTTGCAGTGATATTTACCAGCCTCTGCACGTTTACCAAACCAAACGCACATCGTGACAAACACAGATGCATTTGTCACTTTTGTTAGACAAACTTCAGCCAAATGTGGCAGTAGGTCTGTTCTGTAGATCCGCTCTATGCTGTAGACCTGCTTTGTGCCAACACTGGAACACAAATTTCGACTGGTTTTTGCTTCACGTTTGGTCTTGTTCTTCTAATCAGCCGCACTGTGGGAGGGGCTTGTGTTGGCTGTACGCAGGAAGGAGCGAGAGCGTGAAAAGGCGAGGGGCGGCGTGCTGACGTGAGGCAGATGGACAGGTAGGATGTTTAGGAAGTTGAACCTGCCCTGTGATGCACGCTGGTACACGAGGGCACACGCTGTCGCAGACGAGCCGTGCATAGGGAGCGTGTGTGTTTGTGATGCGCCGTAGAGTCTCCGCGGGTTTCAAATGAGCGCACAGGCTGCACTGAGACGCCCCACACGCTCCTGCACCCGCTACAAGTTTATTACCAACAGCAGCGGCCGGAATGAAATATGATCACACTTGTTGAGTGTCAGACCTCGAGTGAGAGACAAGACCGAGTCCAAACGCGATCGAGTCCGAGACGAGACACGGCGATCTACCCACACGACCTTGGCGATCGACTGGTAGATCGCGAGCGACGTATTGAGCACCACTGATCTAGAGCGACTAATAGTGTGGAAAATACAATATTCAAACATGCGCAAATCACACAAATGCAACTTCACAGGGTCAGTGAAAAGGGAAAACAATTATAACATGGTTTAAAAACTCCAAAAAGTCGCTTGTGCAGTTTGTGTCCTGTCTGTTTTGGAAAGTAAACCCATAAACTCTGCCCTCGCTCTATAAAGAATAAATGTTGTTGCACTGAGTCACTTTTGTACATTAGGTCTTTGAGTGGTGCAGGAGAATTAGACTGAACTCCACAGAGATGTTGAGTCATTAACAGCAGAAGAACACAGACTCTGACTTGTTCTAGACACAATCGCCCGGGGGCCATTAGTCCGGGACAGCAGCTCCGGGCCCCGAGTGCAGCTTTGTGAAGTACGGTTCAGAGACTCTGATTATTAATATTCACACAGACAAGAACATTTACCCACATGTACGAAACACACAGGAGACGCTCTGACGAACAGCTGCATCATGGACAGTGTCGGGGAGTAACAGATTACATGTACCGGAGTAATCAGAGTACAAATGATGAGTAACTGTATTCAGTTACAGTTACTGTTTCAGTGAGTGGGAATTGGATTACAGTTACTTTGTTGAAATAAATGGATTACACAGAGGGATTTTACTGTTTTCACATTTTGGGGTAAACCAGGACTAAAACCAGGTCTAAACCAGGACTAAAACCAGGTCTAAACCAGGACTAAACCAGGACTAAAACCAGGTCTAAAACCAGGTCTAAACCAGGACTAAACCAGGTCTAAACCAGGTCTAAACCAGGACTAAAACCAGCTCTAAACCAGGATTTAACAGGACTAAATCCTGCTGTGTGGACGTGTCTCTTCTTCTTCTATCAATAATATTTTTTATTTGGTTGAATAAAGTTTGGACTTTTTATTTTCTTTTATCAGACAAATCATCTTATGTGAAGATTTCCTCGTCTTTGTTTCTCTACAGTAAATCAAGTAATCCAAAGTATTCAGATTACATTACTCACTTTAAGTAATTTAATGGATTCTGTTACAAACTACATTTTGGTGTGTGTAATCTGTAATCTGTAGGGGATTACATTTTAAAAGTCACCTTCCCGACACTGTTCATAGTCACACTGTAAAAAACGATTTCAGTCCATTTGATAAATGTACATGTATCTGTGTTTTTATTACTGCATTGACCAGAAAAATATTCCCCAATCAATCAATTTTTATTTGTCCCAGAGGAGCAATAAAAGCCCAATGAACAGCACAAAACAACAATGAAATAACAGAAAAACTCAGACTAAAGCTTCAGTGCAGCTCAACAGTCGAGTCGTCAGATCCAGTGTCAGGGCAGTTTGAGGAGAGCAACAGCCCTCAGGACAAAAGTGCCCCCTCCTCTGTGTCCTGCAGCGTCACATCGGGCTCCAGGGGGCGCCAGGTGAACTCTGGAGACAACAGGAATCCCTCTCCTAAACGTCGCTGTCATGGCTCGCGGCCCGGCTCCACCTCGCGCTCCACCTCGCGGCCCGGCTCCACCTCCGCTCCTCCGCGGCCCGGCTCCACCCCCCGCGCTCCACCCCGCGGCCCGGCTCCTCCCGCGGCCCGGCTCCTCCCCGCGGCCCGGCTCCTCGTTCGTTTTACCGTGTGTCTTCCATCTTTGCGTGCAGTGTCGGGAAGGTGACTTTTAAAATGTAATCCCCTACAGATTACAGATTACATACCCCAAAATGTAGTTTGTAACAGAATCCATTAAATTACTTAAAGTGAGTAATGTAATCTGAATACTTTGGATTACTTGATTTGCTGGACCAGGATACTTAACTGTATTAAAAATAGTATTGATAGAAGAGGAGGAGACACGTCCACGCAGCATGGTTCAGTCCTGGTTTAGTCCTGGTTTAGTCCTGGTTTAGTCCTGGTTTAGACCTGGTTTAGTCCTGGTTTTAGACCTCCTGGTTTAGTCCTGGTTTAGACCTGGTTTAGACCTGGTTTAGACCTGGTTTAGTCCTGGTTTAGTCCTGGTTTAGTCCTGGTTTAGACCTGGTTTAGACCTGGTTTAGTCCTGGTTTTAGTCCTGGTTTAGACCTGGTTTAGACCTGGTTTAGACCTGGTTTTAGACCTGGTTTAGACCTGGTTTAGACCTGGTTTAGACCTGGTTTAGACCTGGTTTAGACCTGGTTTTAGTCCTGGTGAACTGAAGCAGACGCAGGGTCTAAAGACTGACGCACTGGTCGCACAAATTACTCCTGGACAGGAAACTTCTGCTTATTATGAAAACGTACTTTATTTCCAAGAGTTAGACAAACGTTTTTCAGGACACGAAAGCGATATCCTATGTCTGAAAACGTAATTTTCAAGGCAAAGAAAGAGTCCGCTTGCTGCTGCGTGTTGTAGTTAGTTCATTCGCACTGAATCTCCGCGCAACCTTCTCTGCTCCCCTTTCCTGCTCCTCTCCCCGCTGCCCGATCCACTCTTCCCCCTCCTCCTCACTTCTCCGCTCTCACTTCTCCGTCTTGTCTACTTCTCGTCGCGCACCAACCCCCTCCCCGCTCCTCACTTCTCCGTCTTGTCTAACCAACACTGTAGTTAGTTGTTTACAAGTCATGTGCAGTTCTGTAAACAAACCTGTTTCGGCGTAAGGAGGAGGAGGAGGGAGGTGTTTCTACGTAGGAGCTGTGGGGAGGGGTGGTTTCACGCATGCGCAACATTTGAAAAAGGACAAACAGTCGCTGGATTTCTCGTTCCTTGGAAAATCCTCTATACAACCTTTAAGGCCAAATAAGGTGTAGTTATTATAAAGTGTTACCAAAGCACTTATCTTGTTTGTGTTCATTTCCTTTGTCCGTAGCCCTGGTTCGTCACACTCGCTCTCTACGCTCTGTTGTTTCGGTGATGAGTCGGGACATTCCCTCCAAACTTTACTCTGGACATCTTCTGCCATATTTGGTGTAGAAATATCGGTTTAAAATAAAAAACTGTAGCATTTCAGATTGAGCTGACGAGCCACAGGAGCAGCCGACCCTGACCACGACGACCGCAGGGCCCCACCACTCAGACTCTCAGTCCCACCGGAGTCCTGGGTCCAGAGATAAGTTTATTTTATTAGTGTTTTCAGTCGACTCGAGCCCCAGCGGTTGTTTTTATAATGATGAGTGCATAAGTGAAGACGAGCGCCGAGCTCCCAGGAGCAACCAGCATCAAAGCATCGAGCAGCACCCACAGGACCAACATGTTTATTATCACTAACAAACACTAGTCAACAATGAGTCAACGGGCAAATTAGTTTTAATTTCATGTTAACACGACTTTTCTTTCAGTGCATTTTAACACACGAGTCTGCGGTCTGAACTCTGCTTCAAACACACGTTATATTCTTTATATTTTTGAGCTCCAGTAAGCAAATATATACTGTATATTTATGTATGTTTATGTGAAATGTACATTAAGGCTACAATCCGTGTGTCATTCGTTCATTTGTTTTTCAATATAAAACCAAAAATAAGAAAACAAAAAAACAACAGTTTTCTTCGTTATTTGTCTCCAAAACCAAAATGAAAAAATGGATAACGATTCGTTTTTTCAGTTTTTGATTTTGTGTTTAAATGAAGAATGGAAAAAACGGATAACGTCCGTTTCCCGTTTACGTGACTTCCGTGACTGCGATGCCGGACTTTTGCACCGGGTACGGACTGAATTAGGACTGATCCAGGTCCGAGACCAGACCGAGACCAGAGCGGGACCAGAGCAGGACTGGAGCGGACTCCAAGCTTTGACTCTGAGCCTCCGCGGGGTCCGAGCCTCAGCTTCGAGCTCCGGTCCTGCCGTGGGCTCTGAGCCTCCGATCTGGTCCCGGTCTGTCCCAGTCTCAGTAGCGCTCTGGTCCCGGTCTGATCCCGGACCTGGTCCATTTGAACCAAAAGCTCTTAATTTGGTTCGTTTTCGTTGGTGTGAAAGCGTCAGTTGGATGGTTTGCTCCACCTCAGAACCAGCCGCGGTTCTGGTGTGGAGGACTGGAGCAGCCCGTCCGGACCTGTAGTCCACAGAACATTCTCACTTTCCCCGCACGGAACCAACGTGCAGACGATGACACGGAACCGGTCAGACCGCTGGTCTCGGTCTCAGTCCCGCTCTGGTCCTGGTCTGGTCTCGGACCTGGATCAGTCCTGGTTCAGTCCGTACGCGGTGCAAACGTTTGGCATCGCAGTCACAGAAGTCACGTAAACAGGAAACGGCCGTTATCCGTTTTTTCCATTCTTCATTTAAACACAAAATCGAAAACTGAAAAAACGAATCATTATCCGTTTTTTCATTTTGGTTTTGGAGACAAATAACGAAGAAAACTGTTGTTTTTTCGTTTTCTTATTTTTGGTTTTATATTGAAAAATGAATGAACGAATGATACACGGATTGGCTACGTCCACACAGCAACGCTACTGGATTTTTTTTTTTATTTTTTTTTGCAGGTTGAAAAAAATCTCATCTACACACTTGTCGGACCAATAAATATTCACATCCAGATGACAATGGAGCACCCAGTGAAAACAATGTAATAATGAATTAATTATTTACATAGCACCTTTCAAGATTCCCAAAGTGCTTTTACAGATCATCATTCAGTCCCTCAACACTCAGTGAGGCTCTGACCACAACCATCACTCACACACACACCACTTTCATACTAGGCAATGTGGGTGAAGTGCTTTGCCTAAGGACACAATGACAGTTTTTGTGACTGGCGCCTCCTGTGGCTCCTGATACTGACCAGGCCCGACTCTGCTGAGCTTCTGAGATCTGACAGGATCAGACTTTGACAAGTCGTATGTGGCGCTGTTAACAGTTATAATAATATTTAATAATGCAGATGTCATCACTGTTCGTTTGTTTTGTTTGTTTTTTAAGGTAATTTAGCCGATTTTAGATGTATCCCAGAAATATCGCTGTTTTGTTTTGCAAAAGTTAAACGCGATGCAAAAGTTTTCGTAATCTTTGTTATTGATCCGTGTGTTGTTCGCATTAGCGCTTGTCTCGGCTGATGGGTGACAGGAGCGGCTCTGTAGCTGCACCTGTCACATATTGGCAGCGGTGTTGGTCTGCGGAGGACAGTTCGAGGGTTCCCGCCTTCGCGCCATTGGAGGATCCTGGTGATGACGATGTCGTGACGTCATCATTTTCCAAAAGCTGCGGTTTGTTTGCCCACACAACAACACAACACCGGCGTTCACAGATTTCTCCACTCTGGAACCTGTTCTCAAAAAACACAATTTTTGCCACCACAAAACACCGGCTCCTTGTGGACGAAAGACTAAAAACAAACTTAAGTGTTTTGACCAAAAAATGTTGTCATGTGCACAGGCCTTACACCAGTGGTGTCAAACTCATTTTGTTCCGGGGGTCGTATCCAACCGACTTTGATTCCAAAGTGTCTGGATCAGAAAACTCATGTCATATAAACCCCAAAAATAACAATAAGTTCAAATATTTGTGCAGAGAAACACAAATCTACTTCAGAAATCTTTTTTAATTGATGAACTTTTCTTTTACAAAATATTATAATATTATGAACAACATGAAATGTTAAGAAAAACACAATTTCAACACAAAGTTTTAACATGAACTTGTCTGTAAATAGGAATAAGTCAATTTTTCTTGGAGGTGTTTGCTTTTCTCATGTTGGACATTTTTCTGATGAGGGTGTCACGGTCAACAGTCAAAACGATCGTCCTTTAAGAGCGTTTGGAAAGAGACAAGTCTTCATTTGTGCTGCTCTGGTGGGAGGGGCCACGTACAGAGACGCTGGAGACGCTGCTGTCATAAACACCACAGAAAATTAACACGATTTTAATAGAAAACATAATTAAAATATTTTAGAATTGTAGAAAGTCAGCTCAGGGCCAGATTAAAAGGTCTTGGAGGGCCGGATCCAGCCCCCGGGCCTTATGTTTGACACACATGTTTACTTCTTGTGCTTATGAATTTGCTTAAAATAAATAAATAAATATATAATAAACACTGACAAGACGACTGACTGTAGATACAAGATGATCAATGACAGTATGAATCAACCGAGTCGACGAGATCTCATTTCAATCAAAGTTCTATTAATTTACTCAGCCTTAAAAATGTCGTCCTGGATCATTCACTAAGAGCAGCAGAAGAAAGAGCATGAGTAATCTGAGCATCAGTAATTTGAAGTATCGATTACGCGCGCAGACCTTCTCTATTACGTTTACCATTAACCAGAGCGGCTAAATATCTGCGATCATTTGTTTATGAGGAAATCCATCACGTCGGGGGAAGGTCCTATTAGTGACAGTGAGGCGTGAGGGACAAAAGCACCTGTTTGTTTACAATAATCCATAAAGTATATTTAATTTGCCGTTAGTCTTAGCACTTTGAGCCGGCGCGTGTTCATAAAAGCAGCGTTATGGCAGCAGATTAATGAGGCGTTCAGGTGCTGTGAATTATGAGTTTATGATTCAAATGTCAGGCCCAGATATTTCCTGGGCTTTGTTTAATAATTGCAGATAAATAGGCGCTTTCGGAGCAGACAGTTGTTCGGTATTTTGATAAAGTGGGGTTTAAAATATGAGAAAGAGCCGCAGATATCGTTATGAATAGTTTTATCGATCGGGGCGGTGAACGGGAAGCTGCCGTGAGTGAGGGCCACTGTCTGTCCCCTCGATTACAGCTGCAGTGATGATGTGAAGTGACGTTATTTGTCCTCATCCTGTAAAAGTCACAGATGGTACAGTTAACAACAACTGGAACCAAGTAAATGAAACAATATTTCATAAGTAAAAGTATTACACAAGTGAAAGTACACACAAGTTGCAATTACCGTAAGTCTTTTTTTCATGGTTTGGGCGTTTCCGTTGTGATTTATATATTAAAATGTTTGAGTGAAGCGTGGAGAGGCTCGAGTCTTGTGTGTGAGGATCTGCTGCTCCTGTTCCTCCTGCACCACTGTCACTTCACTCTACTGCACATGTGTAACCAGGGTAAAATTCAATCCCATTATCCAGATCCAACCCAGGTTTTCCCCCTCTCCACAGGACATCACCCCGCCCATTTCACCAATTATCCAATCACACGTCACCAGTCAGAGTATATAAGGTCCCCTGACGTCTCTCCTCAGTTGTGGAGAGAATCAGGGGACAGAGCCTGAAGGTCTGAACATCTACACTTTTCATATCAAATTCTCATGTTTCCCATTTTTAACTTCACCATTCACATCTTTTTAGAACCAGACCCGTTGTACGACAGTCATGTGTACTTTCAATACACTGAAACAAAACTGAACTGGTGAGTTAGAACTGAAACCAATTTATTGATTTATTTAATGACTTTGTTCTTGTTGGCTCTTCGTGCTAGTGCTAATGCTAATGCTAAGGCTAGCATTCTAATGCTAATGCTAATGCTAAGGTCAGCCACGTCTGGGCCCCATGTCCTGCCCCATGTAGTATCTGCCAATGCTAGTTAGCTTAGCATTAGCATGCTAACAGCTAGCATGCTAATGCTAATATGTGCTCCACATGATCGGTTTGTCTTGTGACAGATTGTGATTTATGAACTCTTGTAATGTTAATGCTAATGCTAACTGTAAACGTTGCTATGTTCTAAGAGGCTTTTTGATGTGCACACGGGCCAGGTGCCCAAACCTGGGTTTAATTTGATGGCGAGTGAGGAACTGTCCTTTTGAGAGCGTCGGTCTGGTAGAGGACAGGCGGTTAGCCTCCTACTCCACCTCCTCCAGCTACATCCACTGCTTAACTGTACAATCAACTGCGCTTAATGGACGTCATACCCCCTCAAAATAATTAATACTGGACTCTGAAGTAGCTTGGACTCTGTTTTCCACCCTGGGCAAACAGACCCGGTTCTCAAGGACGTTGAACTGAGTTGCTTGATTTTTGTTTGCTGCAGCTGCTGTATATTTTGTTATGTCACTTTTCCCTGTATAATACACTTTATTCATTCTTCAACTAACCCGTTGTCTCAATTTACTGCCCCTGCCTCCTGTAGCCTTACCTTGGATCGTCTGATATTCAACTCCGCTAATTACAGATGGTAGTCATAACACCGTTATTACACGGTTATTACAATTACATCAATTACACATTCGTTACACTTATTACCTAAGTAATAAGCAAACACTTGTTACACATGTCTCCTGCAAAAAGAGCCTCTGTCCTGTCTGTATCATGTCAGTCGATCGCACCATTACTTCTGCATCACTGAACAATTTAGCATTTAAACAAAATCATAAAGACAACTGAGAAGACTGAACACAAATGCTCCCAAAATCCGATTCTGCAGATTACAAACAGCAAGTCGTGAAATCTGCATCTGAAAACGGAAAACGAGCAGCAAAAAAGTTTGGAGCGAGAGAGAAAATTGTGACACCGGGAAAATGCACCATGAAACTTTCCTGAAGTCACTGGATGGACGGACACTGAAAACCTTCCTGTCGGGATTCAGAAAAGACCCCAATATTTCTATAACTTCTTGGGTTCTTTTTAAAGACAAAACAGTAAAGTGGATTTACCTTGTTGACGTGAATTTGGCTGCGAGCTGCTCGGACAGTTCTGAAGATGCAGCAGCAGAAACATGTCAACAAGGAAAATCCACTTTAACTTCTTGGTTTTCTTTTAAAGACAATACAGTAAAGTACAGAAGAAGACAAAATGAACATCTTTGGGGGAATAATTCTAACTGGAACTGATGCTGAGTCTGACAACAGCGACACAGAAGAGGAAGCGGCGCTCCATTTACATCATGGATCTATGGTTTATCTCCGGCGGACACGCAGAAGTGACACAGAGGATGAAGAATTGAATGGATTTAGTGATTTGGAGTGAGATGGAGAGTTTGGTAAACTTGTTCTGTTGTTTGTTAGTTTATCTGAAGAACTGTTCATATGTGACGTTAACAGTCTGTTGTTCTCTCTTCTGTTATTATTACTAGAACTTGCCTTTCAAGATGAAATGTTGGTTCCTGGTCTCTGATTTTATAAATTACATTTCCCCAAAAAAGTGCGACTTATGTTTTCATTACATGTTTTTTGGCTGGTGCCACTTAAACTCCAGAGCGACTTACAGTCCAGAAAATACAGTACTCATACAAGAGTAAACAAGTAAAAGTAAATAAAATGTTAGTTACACTTAAGAGCACATTCTGAGCATTTCTGAATTCAAATTGAGTTTTAATTTGTTCACCAGAAATATTCTGCCTCATTTACACCAACTCCATAATGTCTCTTGTTTAAGGCCCAAGGGTTTGTCGCAATATTACAAAGTGTTCGAGTAAATGAGCTTGTGTACAGCACTGTGGAAAGAAAAGACACTAGTTAGATTACTAGTTGAAAAAAACATTCAGTCTGAGAGCTGCTGGGGCCAGTGTGAACGAGGGCTGTGAGTCTCTAAGTGTCTTCACAATCAGATTCACTTACAATTCTGAGGCTCTTGATCTGATACAGGAACTATGCATCTTAATGTTTTTATTCATACATTTTACCATTTATATCAAATACTGGCTGATGTATTAAAAATGCGCTGAACATTCTGTAGCAATGACTTTTAAAGACATATTCAGCTTGTGTCTGGTCTGTAGTTACACTCTCCCTTGGATCATGACGTTATAATCTGAGCATTTTAAAATGACTTTGTAAAAGAAACAAATCCACTGACGTCCATCAGGGGCTGATGCTCTGTCCTCAGAGTGAAGTTAGTTTAAGTTTAGAACAGTTCACATGTGTGTGCTGCACACGGGTACATGGGCATGTGTGCGTGTGCATATATGGATGGACCTCTTTTGCTTGAAGTACGTCGTCATGGAGATAAGTTCAACGATCAGCTGATGGAGTCACGAGGCTCATGGTGCGTTTGAGGTGAATGATGCATGATGGAAGTGAACAAGAACAGAACTAAATGTAGTGCGCCCAGGTGTCGCTCCAGAGAACAAAAACGTGCAACAACAACCTTTGTTGCAAAAAGTCTGTTTTTAGAGGCTGGAGCAGTGGCATGAATCATTTGTACTTATTTTTAGGAGTGTAATGGTTCATGTTTTTGTGCTGAACTGTTTCAGTTGGTTTGGTGCAGAACTGTGCACAAGTGAGTTTGTGCAATTTGTGTGTGTTTCCATTTTACCACTACATGTGCAGCTACACGGAGGCTCGGCTCTTTAATATTCATGAGAAACTCGTTCATGATTGGGGCAGTGTTTCCCTCAGCATTTAGAGCTTGGGCGGACGCCTTCACAACAACTGTCCCCCGATTTTACTTCGTCCCTCCAAACCACGTGAATCCTGCAAAACTACGGTTGTCGCGCTGAGGTCCTCACACTCACCTTTCACCAGCACAGAATCTCCATTTTTATTTTTTTTAAATAATATGTCATACATTTGTTGCTTATTTGAGAATATTTTATTGAACTTTGCAAGTTAACCACTAAGCACTGTGCATTTAATTTAAATTTTCTCGTTTGTATAATGTTAGAACTAATTGGTGGTTTAATAAAAACACAAGTAAACAAGCAAATGGTTTTGCATTTTGTTCCCAAACTGAACTGAAAATGAACCAAACCGTGACTTCAAAACTGAGGGATTTACCAAACCGTGATTTCTGTACCGTTACACTCCTATTTATTTTAGTTATAATGTGCTATTTGATGCGTACACAAGCCTGATCATGATTAAAAATGTGCTAATAGACTTAGACACTTAAACAAACTTTATTGTTCCACAAGGGAAATTCTTTGGACACACATTAATATTTGTTTTTCATGGTTCATTCCCACCTCAAACGTTCTAGTGGGATGATAATAATAATAAGAGCTGTTACAGTAGCTGCAGGGCTCCGTGTGTGCACCTTTAAACAGTCCAGCGCCGTGCAGCTGTGGTCCGGGTCAGTGCTTCTGCGGAGGCCCCCCCCTCTGGCAGATGGGCCCCGCTCCAGCTCAGCTCCCCCCGGGATCAACACAGACAGGAGCCCTACCCCCACCTACACCCCCCCACATCCACATCCACACATCCACTCACGCTGCAGGACGGCCAGACCCTCTCACGGGCCGATCCAAGGACACGCTCCCCAGACGCCGCTAACTAAGTCACGTTTGCATTTTGGCAGATTTTCAGAGGAATTAGGGACTTTGAAGCAAACATCACAATATTGAAGTGTTTATAGAACATCCCATCTGTAACACGAGCGAGATGAAACACAAGTCCAGCGGAATGATGATGTTTTATGTTGGCAATTTTGAGCAGAGTGACCAAACATTGTACTGAAGCGCACAGTTGTGTACAGTTTCTTCAAGACAATATTATACAAGTTGAAGTGAAAAGTAGTAGTCAGAGTAATTATTATGTTTGGGGAAGGCAGTACAAGTGATGCAGTGTGTAACAAGACTAAACAAAAGGCCAAAACAAGAAAACAAGTCTAATTAACATGGTTGTTATTATTTGACTACTGTATTTTCTGGACTATAAGTCTACGTTCAGACTGCAGGGCTTAACACTCAATTCGGATTCTTTTGTGAAATCCGATGTTTTTTCGAGGTCGTTCACATTTCCAATTAAATGTGACTTGTATGTGACTCCAGTGTGAACATTAAACGGTCCAAAAGTGTCCCACATGTGACACTGGAGACACGACGACGTCAACCGCAGCGAGCGTCTCTGTGTTTACGGAAGTTGTCCAAACATGGACGCAGCATCGAGCACCTGGAGATTTTAAAGTTCCTCTCGTACCGGAGCCAGAACATGAACAACTGACTTGTTTTAAGGAGGAGATTGAGAAGGAGAAGGACGAGGTTTTTGGTCGTGGTGTTTTGTGGTTCAGTCCGTTGAAAGGAACGTGTGGATGTGGAGACGGAGCCAAGAGTGGTGAGTGGAGATGTGCTTCACTTCAGTCACACAGAGTTCATTAACAATTTTCGCCTACTTCAGCGCAGAATAGTGACGTTTGTGCCTTGTTGATAATACGTAATGAAGGAAAAAATATAAAATAAAATCATAAGCCGCACTTTTTGGGGGAAATTTATGTTATAACATCAGAGACCAGGAGTTGACATTTCCTGTGTAAAGTCAAGTTCTAGTAAAAACAGAAGAGAGAACAACAGACTGTTAACGTCACATATGAACAGTTCTTCAGATAAACTATAACATAAACAACAGAACAGAACAAGTTTAACCAAACTCTCCATCTCACTCCAAATCACTAAATCCATTCAATTCTTCATCCTCGGTGTCACTTCTGAACAACTTGACCTCGAACTCTGGAGGTAAACAGAGCGACGCTTCAGTTCCAGTCAGAATTACTCCACCAAAGATGTTCATTTTGTCTTCTTCTGTCCTTTAACTTCTTTTTAAAAAGACAATATAGTAAAGTGGATTTACCTTGTTGACATGTTTCGTCTTCAGAACTGTCCGAGCAGCTCGCAGCCAAATTCATGTCAACAAGGTAAATCCACTTTACTGTACTGTCTATAAAAAGAACAATAAGTTATAGAATTATTTGTGTCTTTCTGAATCCCGACAGGATGGTTTCGGTGCCACTGAAGTCCAGACTTTGTCCGTCCATCCAGTGACTTCAGGAAAGTTTCATGGTGCATCCTCCCGGTGTCACAAGTTTCTCTCTCACTCCAAACTTTCTTTCTGCTGCTCGATTTCCGTTTTCAGCTGCAGATTTCACGACTTGCAGTTTGTAATCTGCACAATCTGATTTTGTTTTTGGGGGCATTTGTGTTCAGTCTTCTCAGTCTTTGTCTTTATAAGTTTGTTTGAATGTTAAATTGTTCGGTGGTGCAGAAGTAACGGTGCGATCGACTGACATGATACAGACAGGACAGAGGCTCTTTCTGCAGGAGACATGCGCAGTAGAGAGCCAAGTGACAGTGGTATGCAGGAGGAACAGGAGCAGCAGATACTCACACACAAGACTAGAACCTCTCCACACTTCACTCAAACATTTTAATATAGAAGTCGCACCGGAAACACCCAAACCATGAAAAAAAGTGACACTTATAGTCCGAAAAATACGGTAATAACAATGTAAAAAACCTTTATGAAGTCAGATCAACCATTTAAGTGTCATAAAAAAAAATGTTTCTTGTACATAAATTGTCTCTGCAGGTTGGATAAAATCTTGTGTATTGCTGAAAAAGACAGGGATTCCTTTTAAAACAAACACAAACTGGCACTTGGTTTAAAACTATGCATCATCTTTACCACAGGAACTTTTCAGCGAGCAAAGAAAAAGCCGAGCTCAAGATCTGGAGTTGGATCCCCTGAGACGTCCCCGGCGCTGAGAGCGAGGCTTCTACATCCGGACACCACTCGGCAAAAATCGTTCCTCAAACACGGTTGGATTGGTTTAGAAAAGGAGGAGCGATGGAATGAACTCACCCTCGAGCAAAACCCACAAGCCCAGGAACTGAAAAGACTGGAGAGATATTTATGTCTCTGCCAGTTCAGGCGGTGGGCACATGTGTTTTACAGCGGGGAAGTCGCATGTTGGACAGACGTACGTGAGCGGTTTGCATGGATGCAGCGTTATGTGATATGGACTTGTGAAGCGAAACATGCTCTCTTATGTCTGTGTGTGATTAAATACTAGAGACAATATTAAGTTCTCTTTGGCTCGGGCAATATAGTCAGTGTTGGGAAGGTTTTAAAATGTGTTATGAGGTTCTTTTTTCAGACCAAGAGTTTATTTTCATACTTGACAGTTTAGTCTGCTCACTAGCGCTCTTCCTCAGAGTCATGTGAAAAAAGAACCTAATAACATAAATTATCGGAAGACCAAATGAATCTCATCGAACTACTTTTAAAATGTATTCCCCTACAGATTACAGACACCAAAATGTAGTTTGTAAACGTAATCCATTAAATGACTTAAAGTGAGTAACGTAATCTGAATACTTTGCTTCTCTAAAGCAAATCAAGTAATCCAGAGACGAGGAAATCGTAACATAAGATGTTTTGTCTGAAAAAATTAAATAAAAAGTCCAGACTTTACTGAACCAAATAAAAAAATATTATTGATAGAAGACGAGGAGACACGTCCACACAGCCTGTTTTAGTCCTGGTTTAGTCCTGGTTGTAGTCCTGGTTGTAGTCCTGGGTTTAGTCCTGGTTTAGTCCTGGTTTAGAGTCCAGCAATGAGTGGAATTACCCCCCAAAAAAAACAAAAAAAAGGGAATAGCCCAAAATGTGAAAACAGGAAAATCCCGCTGTGTAATTCATTTATTTCAACAAAGTAACTGTAATCCAATTACCACTCACTGAAACAGTAACTGTAACTGAATACAGTTACTCATAATTTGTACTCTGATTACGTAACTCCGGTACATGTAATCTGTTACTCCCCAACACTGAATATAATAGGTTGGATTCACGTAATATCACAACATTCTGCAATGCTGATACTTAGGCCCCGTCCACACTCGTTCGTATTCGAGTCGTTTTCGTTGTGGATGCAGAGTTCGTTCACACTAATCTGATGGAAAACGGCTCCAGAGACGGAACGATCCGGTGCCTCCAGCTCCCACGAATTCATGTTCGTACAGATCTGATCCGGCACCGTGTGGACGCCTGAAAACACTGATACTCTGATGTAGGTCTGTGCGCCGAGAAGTAATTCACCACTAAAACACTGAGGCTAGAATATTTGTCCATTCATATAAACGTGTGTCTGTGTGTACGACCTGCAGACGTATAATCTCTGAAAAGTTTAACATGAACCGTCTCCAACACGACAGAAACACAGAACAGACTCACCATCAGCAGAACACCCCTCTGTCACAGAAACAACACTCATATTCCACTGAGTCGTGTCCTTTAGTCCAACAGAAGCTGAACCACATCAGCGCACAAGGAAAGAGCTGTTTTTTTGAGCTCTCAGTTTATGCAAATGAGTCATGTGGTTTTAAGTTTAGTTTCTGTAAAATGTAAACAAACATGTTCAAAGTTGTGTGGATAGGGAAGGATTGTGGACACAGAAACGACGTGTCTGGCGGCAAATCGTTTCTGATACGGTGATTTGTTTCAGTGTAAATGTGGCCTTAGTCTTTTAACTCTTGTAGAACATTAAACATTGTAGAAGTTTTGACCTGGTTTTTAGTTAAAACATCTGTAATAACCGGACCTTTACACATACAACAGTCAGATTAATTTGTCTTTTACTTGACCAGCACAAATGAACTCATAATTGACTAAAAGTGTTGCTCTAGAAAAGTCGTGCTGTTTTCAAGGGTTCAACTTACATGTTTCCCACACATTTTATTGTTTGAAAAATTTGAGGGAATCATTGTGTTTTAAAAGCATGTTGTAAGTGTCACAAGGCTTTTGCACAAACTGACTGAAATATTTTTTTAGCTGCTTTACAAAACAAAAGAAAATGAAGTGACCCTGGGTCTAAAAGGCAGCCGCTTTCTTTGATAAATCCCAGTGTGTTGTGGCACAACAATGGAGGGACCCAAAAAATGAACAGCAGACCAAATTCAAAAATGAAAAGGAGAATTTTACGAAAAGGCAGGGCTGGAGCAGGGCTGGGTATGAGGCTGGGATCACTGGAGCAGAGAAAAGCAGGTAAGTAAAAAATATCGATGAAAAAGATAAGTAGCAAAAAACACGGTCGTGAGGAGCCAAGAAGTTCACCGTGTGTAGGTCAAAAACAATCTGGCAGCGTGTCGGTGGTGAGCAGGTCTTAAGTAGTCAGGGAACTCGACTGCCCGCAGGTGAAGAGAATCAGGTCCCAGGAGACTCCGCCCACACTCAGGGAGGGGAGCACCAGTCTTTTTTTTTTTTTTTCTTTTTTTTTATTAAAGACTGCAGAACATAACATTCAAAAAAACAAAACAAACATCAACGTTTAACAATTGCAATATTCAACATAAAAACAAAAACATAAAGCAACAACCACAACACCACAACAAATACAAAAAAGCCCCCCATTTCCCCCCAACCGCCCACACCAACACAAAGTCAAAACAATATAAATGTGATAGTGCAACATAAATACACCGCTAGGCTCCCGAACATTGATACACTGCGGCCAATTTATAATTGAAGTTCCTTTTGTCTCTCTTCCTTCCCTTTTTTTTTTTTTTTTTTAATTATAATTTTTTAAATGTATTAGTCCCTATACTCAAACTAATATTTATTTTCACCATCATCAGTTCCCCTCATCATCTTTCACCATATGTCACAATCTCAAAAAACATAACCCTAAAGGCATTTCTTTTTATTAATTATTATTACTGTTATTATTATCACTATTATTCCTACTATTATTTCCACTACCTTTCATCACTATTACTATTTTTATTATTATTAATTATTATTACATCCATAATACCTATTATTATCTCTACTATTAATTACAATAATTACAACAATAATATTTCATTATTTAGGGGAGCATCAGTCTTGACACAGTAGTCTTTTTTCAGTAGTCTAGAATTTTAAGGGCTACACTGAAAAAGAAAGGAACGATTATAATTCGTGATTATCTGGAAAACTATTACCATATTTTACTGTACAAATGCATAGATGTGAATACAAAACCTGGTCAAACCTTCGGGGACCAGGTAAAAATATCTAAATGTGGAAAATCGGACACAGACAGTATTATTATGTTGACTCTGGATTGTACTGTACATTTCTCACGTCAGCTCAATGCTCTGTCAAAGCTGCAGTATACGCAACAGTTCCACAAAACTTGAACATTTCAGGCTCGTATTGCAGAATGCCGTGTGCAGGTTTTTCTTTTCTATTTTTCTTCACCGCTGCCTTACGGGTGTTACTAGGATGACTTCATTTGTTCGTCCCTCTTTGTGTCAGGAGGTTTAGGAACAGTGAGCACATTCTCTCTTTTGACCACACATTACAGAAGAGTGTGTGCGTGCGCTGACAGGAGCTCCACGCTCTCTGGGCACATCCGCTCTGAATGAGGCTAAACTCCTGAGGGACGCGCGAGCTGCAGGACGGCCCCCCGGAGAGACTCAACTGCACATGTCTATAGAACACGGCACATAAAGCGCACGTCACATCATGCAGAAACATCACATATACTGTAGCACACATCACATACGGCGCACGTCACATAACATCACATATAAAAACATCACATAACATCACGTATGGCACTCATTACATATAGCACACGGCACATAACATCACATGTCACATAATATTACACATTAGGCGACGTTCACACTGCAGCCTGAAGTGACCCAAATCTGATTTTTTGGCCCCTATGCTCCTGTATCTGATCTTTTAATGACAGTCTGAACCACACAGATCCGATTTTTTCAAATGTGACCCAGGACACTTGGATATGTGCTCCTGAAACTGATACATATCTGATCTTTTGACATGCGACTTCAGTCTGAACGGTCAAAGCTCATTCATCCACCTACACGTTATCAACAAGACACAAACGTCACTATTCTGCACTGAAGTAGGCAAAAATTGTTAATGAACTCCGTGTCACTGAAGTGAAGCACATCTCCACTCACCACTCTTGGCTCCATCTCCACATCCACACGTTCCTTTCAACGTTCTGTCCCACAAAACACCACAACCAAAAACCTCGTCCTTCTCCTTCTCAATCTCCTCCTTAAAACAAGTAAGTTGTTCATGTTGTGGCTCCGGTACGAGAGGAACTTTAAAATCTCCAGGTGCTCGATGCTGCGTCCATGTTTGAACAACTTCCGTAAACACAGAGACGCTCGCTGCGGTTGACGTCGTCGTGTCTCCAGTGTCACATGTGGGACACTTTTGGACCGTTTAACGCTCACACTGGAGTCACATACAAGTCACATTTAACTGGAAATGTGAACGACCTCGAAAAAACATTGGATTTCACAAAAGAATCCGAATTGAGTGTTAAGCCCTGCAGACTGAACGTAGACTTATAGTCCAGAAAATACAGTAGTCAAATAATAACAACCATGTTAATTAGACTTGTTTTCTTGTTTTGGCCTTTTGTTTAGTCTTGTTACACACTGCATCACTTGTACTGCCTTCCCCAAACATAATAATTACTCTGACTACTACTTTTCACTTCAACTTGGATAATATTGTCTTGAAGAAACTGTACACAACTGTGCGCTTCAGTACAATGTTTGGTCACTCTGCTCAAAATTGCCAACATAAAACACCATCATTCCGCTGGACTTGTGTTTCATCCCGCTCGTGTTACAGATGGGATGTTCTATAAACACTTCAATATCGTGATGTTTGCTTGAAAGTCCCTAATTCCTCTGAAAATCTGCCAAAATGCAAACGTGACTTAGTTAGCGGCGTCTGGGGAGCGTGTCCTCGGATCGGCCCGTGAGAGGGTCTGGCCGTCCTGCAGCGTGAGTGGATGTGTGGATGTGGATGTGGGGGGGTGTAGGTGGGGGTAGGGCTCCTGTCTGTGTTGAAGTGAAGCACATCACCACTCACCACTCTTGGCTCCGTCTCCGCATCCACACGTTCCTTTCAACGTTCTGTCCCACAAAACACCACGACCAAAAACCTCGTCCTTCTCCTTCTCAATCTCCTCCTTAAAACAAGTAAGTTGTTCATGTTCTGGCTCCGGTACGAGAGGAACTTTAAAATCTCCAGGTGCTCGATGCTGCGTCCATGTTTGGACAACTTCCGTAAACACAGAGACGCTCGCTGCGGTTGACGTCGTCGTGTCTCCAGTGTCACATGTGGGACACTTTTGGGCCGTTTAATGTTCACACTGGAGTCACATACAAGTCACATTTAACTGGAAATGTGAACGACCTCACAAAAACATCGGATTTCACCAAAAAATCGGAATTGAGCGTTAAGCCCTGCAGTCTGAACGTAGACTAACACACATCACGTAAAGCACCCGTTACGTATAGCACACGTCACATAACATCACATATGGCACTCATCACATATAGAAACATCACATATAGTACACATCATATATAGTAACATCACATACATATAGAAGCATCACATAGCACAGATCACATATAGCACTCATCACATATAGCACGCTTCACATATAGAAACGTCACATATAGCACTCGTCACATATATTACTCGTCACATATAGCACTCGTCACATACAGCACACGTCACATATAGTCCTCATCACATATAGCACTCAACACATATAGTACTCGTCACATATAGCACTCAACACATATAGCACTCATCACATATAGTACTCATCACATATAGCACTCAACACATAGTACTCGTCACATATAGCACTCAACACATATAGCACTCATCACATAGTACTCATCACATATAGCACTCAACACATATAGCACTCAACACATAGTACTCATCACATATAGCACTCAACACATAGTACTCACATCACATATAAGCACTCAACACATAGTACTCGTCACATACAGCACTCACACATATAGCACTCATCACATATAGTCACTCACACATACATAGCACTCGTCACATAGAGCACTCGTCACATAGAGCACTCGTCACATATAGTACTCAACACATATAGAAACATCACATACAGAACACATACATCACATACAGAACACATCACATACAGAACACATCACATACAGGACTCATCACATACAGAACACATCATCACATACAGAACACATACATCACATACAACAGACTCACACATCACATACAGGACTCATCACATACAGGACTCATCACATACACAGAACACACATCACACACAGACATCACATACACATACAGGACTCATCACATACAGAACACATCACATACAGGACTCATCACATACAGAACACATCACACACAGAACACATCACATACATACAGGACTCATCACATACATACAGGACTCATCACATACAGAACACATCACATACAGAACACATCACATACAGAACACATCACATACAGAACACATCACATACAGGACTCATCACATACAGGACTCATCACATACAGAACACATCACATACAGAACACATCACATACAGAACACATCAGGAACACATACATCACAGGACTCATCACATACAGGACTCATCACATACACATACAGAACACATACAGAACACATACATACAGGACTCATCACATACACAGAACACATCACACACAGAACACATCACATACAGGACTCATCACATACAGGACTCATCACACACAGAACACATCACATACAGAACACATCACATACAGAACACATCACATACAGGACTCATCACATACAGGACTCATCACATACACAACACATCACATACAGGACTCATCACATACAGGACTCATCACATACAGAACACATCACATACAGGACTCATCACATACAGGACTCATCACATACAGGACTCATCACATACAGGACTCATCACATACAGAACACATCACATACAGGACTCATCACATACAGGACTCATCACATACAGAACACATCACATACAGGACTCATCACATACAGGACACATCATCACATACACAGGACTCATCACATACAGGACATCAGAACACATCACATACAGACTCATCACACAACAGGACTCATCACATACAGAACACATCACATACATACAGAATCACATACAGGAATCACATACACACATACATACAGGACTCATCACATACAGAACACATCACATCACATACAGCACTCAACACATATAGCACTCGTCACATAGAGCACTCGTCACATAGAGCACTCGTCACATATAGTACTCAACACATATAGAAACATCACATACAGAACACATCACATACAGAACACATCACATACAGAACACATCACACACAGGACTCATCACACACAGGACTCATCACATACAGAACACATCACATACAGAACACATCACATACAGGACTCATCACATACAGAACACATCACATATAGCACTCAACACATATAGCACTCGTCACATAGAGCACTCGTCACATAGAGCACTCGTCACATAGAGCACACGTCACATAGAGCACTCGTCACATAGAGCACTCGTCACATAGAGCACTCGTCACATAGAGCAGTCATAACATCATATGTAACACTCAACACATACAGTTTTCAAGGGTATCTTCAAAGGCACTGTATAAATGCAATGATTAATTAACATCATATAACATCACATACAGGACTCATCACATACAGGACTCATCACATACAGGACTCATCACATACAGGACTCATCACATACAGGACTCATCACATACAGCATAAAGCAACTCAGGAAACAAGACTCACCATGGGCATTTTACCTCAGCAGCTGCACCTCCAGTACTTGCTGATTCAGTTTCATTTTTAAACATGCTTTTCATCTCCTTGGGACCAGAATAAGACTCGTACTGTGACCAGTATTTGTTAGGTAAAAATCAAAGCAGCAAGAATCATTCTACCTTGAGAAGAATTTAGAAAAACATATGTGAACTACACACAGAATCTCTAACAGAATCTACAGACTGGAATCTTAAAATAGTTGGGTATTTTTGGTAAAGTTAAATATTGAAAATGGATTGAGTGCGAAGTTTATGTTCAATCAATCACCGCAGTTTAGGCATAAAACGAATCATTTGGGCCACAGTAAAGTCTCTGCGTCTCGTCCTCCTCGTCTGCTTCTGTGTCTGTGTCTGCTCTGGGTGGACTGTTCATTTGGACTTTCTCCACCGTCTCTGGAGCAGGTGAAGCTTGTCCGACGCCGCAGATGATTGGTGGTGGGACATTAGGAGCCATCTGTTGAACATGGAGCTGGCGGTGAGCGTGTGTGTGTGCGTGTGTGTGTGTGTGTGTGTGTGTGCGTGCGCCGGTCGGGCTCAGTGATGTGTCTGCTGAACGAGTCTGCGGGGGCACATCTGAGCAGAACACAGCAGCGCGCCGCATGGACACGGAGTCAGAGGACGGGCCAGCGCTGTAATCGTGTCAAATTGAATAACTGTAAGTCTGTGAAACCGAGCGCGGATTCATAAACGGTACAATATCAAAGCAGAAATTTGAGTTTTTAACCGTGTTATAGTTCGTTTCTTTCTCGTTTACCCTAATGAAGTGGTACTGAGTGTGATTCATGTCAGGTCTCACTGAGCTGTCTGGCAAATTTAGGCTGCGTTTACGTGATGAGGGTCTGAACAGAAGACGCAAAAGTGCCGTCGCGTCTTCACCTTTTATTCTGCGTTTAGACGAGCGTTTTCGGGAGGAAATACGGTGACGCAAAAGTGTGTGGAATTCAATTGTGTAAAAATGCCAGGCGGCTCGGTGGTGACGCTACGGGGTGATTAGGCAGCATCATTTGCCCAACTTTTTGAAGCATTTTTGAAAATCAGTTTGTACCTAGTATCAATTTTTTACACTTGTCAAAGTAAACTTCTGTGAGAAATTTCATGAAATTCTGTTGACGACCAAGCCTCTGAAGTTTAGCATCTGTGGCCTTAAATCTGAGCTAAAAAAGTTTTTTTTGTCTCTGTCATTGAGACGTTCTGGTGACGTCACACTCACTTACTCCACTTTTTTACGAGCACATAAGTCCTGGTCTCAGGTCTCTGCTCTGGCTCCTGTGCCTCAGAGACTTTAAAGCGTCTCTGCTTGTACAAGTGTCTCCATGGCCGAGCACCAAAGTCCATCTGTGACATGTTAGTGTCATATGAACATCTCACACTCTGAGGAGCTCAGGGACCAACTCCTGCTGGTGCCCAGAGTCACGACTAAACAAGGGGAGTCAGAGTTTCAGGTTCATGCAGCTAAAACCTGGAACAGTCTGAACATGTGAGACAGACTCTTCTGTGACGCTGTTTAAATCCAGACTCAAAACATTTCTGTTTAACTGTGCAAATAACTGAAATGTTTTCATTCCGCACTCTTTTCTCTAATTTATGTCTCTTTTTTTAATTTTAATCTTTATGATTATTTATATTTTGATTTGTTTTTATTATGATTTTAATGTATTTCTTATTCTGTAAAGCACTTTGAATTACTTTGTGTACGAATTGTGCTGTACAAATAAACTTGCCTTGCCTTGCCTTTATACAGTCTATGATCACGACAGAAAGAACAAACTTTATCTCTCTCATTTCATCTTTGGACTTTGTGGATTTTGGATCATTATGAAAAAACACTCAAAATCTTGTCAAAATTGTCATTTCTTAGAAAGTTATGACGACAGATATCTTCACTTGGTGGAAACCGTCTGACCTCACAGTGTTAGGATTCATTCACTCGACAGTAGACGGTTATTTTTTTTTCATTTAACCAATCACTGCTGTATGTAACTGGTATAACGTCTTTCCCCTTGATAAAATTCACCAAACATTCTCTTTGTTCCGGCTTTAAATCCTCGATGTCAGGAATCGTTGCCAACACAGAATGTCTGACTCTTCGCTGATTGGCTGGTGCCCGAACTTGCACTTCCAGGATTCTTGCAAACCATCTAGTGTATTCTGATTCCTGATCTAGTCGCTGAAGAGAAATGAAAATGAGCGGAGGCACTAGGTGACACCAGCCTGGGTAGCCCGCACCTATTCCTGCTCCCATCCGCAAATCCCACAAGACGGGGACGTTCTCTTTCTTAAGCTCCATCAAACACAGAGAAGCAGGAAGGAATTGTCTAAAATGCTGTGCAAGATTAGACCACATCCACAAGTTTAAGCTGCTTAAACTGTTTTTATCAATGCCAAATGAAATATCCAGCACAAATGATCAGTGTTGGGAAGGTGACTTTTAAAATGTAATCCCCTACAGATTACAGATTACATATCCCAAAATGTAGTTTGTAACGTAATGCATGAAGTTATTTAAAGTGAGTAACGTAATCTGAATACTTTGGATTACTTGATTTGCTGTAGAGTAGCAAAGACTAGGATGGTTTAGACCTGTTTTAGATCTAGTTTAGACCTAGTTTTAGTCCTGGTTTAGTCCTGGTTTAGACCTGGTTTTAGACCTATTTTAGACCTAGTTTTAGACCTGGTTTTAGTCCTGGTTTAGTCCTGGTTTAGACCTGGTTTTAGACCTATTTTAGACCTGGTTTAGACCTAGTTTAGACCTAGTTTTAGACCTGGTTTTAGTCCTGGTTTAGTCCTGGTTTAGACCTGGTTTTAGACCTATTTTAGACCTGGTTTAGACCTAGTTTAGACCTAGTTTTAGACCTGGTTTTAGTCCTGGTTTTAGTCCTGGTTTAGACCTGGTTTTAGACCTATTTTAGACCTGGTTTAGACCTAGTTTAGACCTAGTTTAGACCTAGTTTTAGACCTGGTTTTAGTCCTGGTTTTAGTCCTGGTTTAGTCCTGGTTTAGACCTGGTTTTAGACCTATTTTAGACCTGGTTTAGACCTAGTTTAGACCTATTTTAGACCTAGTTTTAGACCTGGTTTTAGTCCTGGTTTAGTCCTGGTTTAGACCTGGTTTTAGACCTATTTTAGACCTGGTTTAGACCTAGTTTAGACCTAGTTTTAGACCTGGTTTTAGTCCTGGTTTAGTCCTGGTTTAGACCTGGTTTTAGACCTATTTTAGACCTGGTTTAGACCTAGTTTAGACCTAGTTTTAGACCTGGTTTTAGTCCTGGTTTAGATCTAGTTTAGACCTAGTTTTAGACCTGGTTTTAGTCCTGGTTTAGTCCTGGTTTAGACCTGGTTTTAGACCTATTTTAGACCTGGTTTAGACCTAGTTTAGACCTAGTTTTAGACCTGGTTTTAGTCCTGGTTTAGATCTAGTTTAGTTTCCGGCAATGTGTGGAATTACCGAAAAAAAAAAAGAAAAAAAGGGATATAGCCCAAAATATGAAAAGAGGAAAATACCACCATGTAATCCATTTATTTCAACAAAGTAACTGTAATCCAATTACCACTCACTGAAACAGTAACTATGACTGAATACAGTTACTCATAATTTGTACTCTGATTACGTAACTCCAGTACTTGTAATTTGTTACTCCCTACACTGCAAATGATGTATGATAAACATGAATCATTAGTATATTTTACTTTACACTCATATTTAGTTTGCGTTCCTGCTCTCGCCTGCAGTGAGCTTTCAAAATGTGTTCACTGTTTTTGCATCAGGTCCTACGGGGCTCAAGACGACGCTAAATCACCTGTCAATCACACCCATCGAAAACTGGAAGATTTACCGGTGAACAGACTCACATCGTCGTAAAGTGTTGAAGAAGTTTGCGTTCTGGATCCCCAACCCGTTGACTGGACACTACAGTTTTGTAACGTGGAACTCAGTCAACTTGTTTCCTTTCACTAAGTCGTTTTAAAAGTCCAAATTAAAACATAACGATCCCGGGACGTCGCAGATTCTAACTCTGCAGGAGACACAAGCACAATATGTCTTATCGTAATAAAAAATGATTGTATAGAATTAATCAAACAGTCACATAACAGGACTATTTTCTAGGTCTGACCTTTAAAATTATAATTCTTGATTCCTGCGACTGTCTGCTCGGGCTCATAATTCATTTCTCACACTCCCGAAATGAACAGATGAACAGATTCTTTCTCCGCCGTTCTGGTGAAACTCAGATTAAACAAATACTCATATAAGTCAAATACACAGGAAAAATATTAGATTTATATTTGACTTGAATTCACACATTAATCTTGATTCTGGTTTTGTTGATACCGAAGAGGTCGGACCGGTTATTTAAAGATACAGTAAGTAAAGAGAAATGTCTCCCACTCGTCTGTGTAGAGATGTTAATATTTGCCCTGGAACGTTTCATAGTTTGGCATCTGTAGACATAAAGATAAGTGTGTGGTACAGGTCAGATCTGTGGAGAGGAGGTCATGTTCACAGTAATAGTGCATATTTTAGGTTAACGGTTTATATTACTCCTGAAATCCTCCACCATATCTCCAGTAATATTCCTAACACTTGTACTAAATATTTTAATTATAAAGGAACTCTTACGCACTGGAAAGAGATTATAAAACGTCTGACAAATATTTAATGTGAAGACAAAAAAAAAACAAGCAAAATTACTGGACTTTGGACGATTACACGTCAGAAGAGCCATCGCCTTGAACTGGAAAAATATTGGAGCCCCTTCAACAAAACGGTGGATTAAGGAACTTTCAGAATGTATCGGCCTTGAAAGAAAGAAATTATGGGAATCGTATTTGAATATCATATTAAAAATCAATATAAAAATTAGGAATGAGGCGTATTTATATTGTTATTGTGGTGTTGGCGTTGGTGGTGATGATGATGACAATGATATTATTTGTCTTTATTGTTGTCATTATTATCTTTATTTATTTATGTTATTCTATTTTATTTATTTATTTTATTCTATTTTATTTATTTATTTATTTATTTCTATTTTATTTATTTATTTTTATTTTATTTATTTATTTATATATTTTTTAATTTATTTTATTATATATTTTTTTCTTATTGTCTCTCTTCTACCCATTTTTCCCTTTTTAAAAGTTATATCTTCACTGAATATGGATTTTTGACTTACCTGCGACTGATAAATTGTACTGTGCGAGCATTGTTACTGAATATGTGAATGTGCGTGCGTGTGTGTGTGTGTGTGTGTGTGAGCGTGTGAATTGGTCTGTTTTTCTGTTTTTTAATTTATTTGTTGTTGTTTTTTTGGTTATATGTTGACCTGTGTTAATGTGGTCAATTGTTCATGTAAATATTTTTGGTCTAGAAATTAATAAAATAATTTGAAAAAATAAAAAATAAAAACTGCATATTTTAAAGGTGTCCTTGAGCAATAAAATCAGCTGAATTTGAATGAATGTAAGATAGATAAGTTTAATGGTGTAAATATTGAACATTCTGGACAAAGCAACATTCAAGTTCAGTTTCATCCCCGCTGATCTCCAGAGGTGACGCTTCGAGTCCTGGATGATCGTCTTTGCACATCTGCAGGTTGAGAATTTAATAACAACACAGTCACCTCTGACAAGACGCCTCCTCTCCAGCAGGGGGCGGTTGGACTCTTCACCTCTCCATGTTTGGCCCCTGTAAGCCCCAACTTGGCCTTTTCAGAATATGTGAGCTCGGGACAGGGAAGCTGCAGGGGGCAAGATTCAGTTCGGTGCCCTTCTCTACTACTGTGCTCCACTTCCTGCAGGGTTTGTCTAATCAAGTATGTACACTGTCCACGCTGAAGGTACACACTGCTGCTGTTTCCTGTTTGGATCAAAAATGTAACGGTTCCACTGTTGCTGTTTCTGAAGGGTTCTCGATGTCTGTGTCTGTCCAGCTGTTCTGTGGTCCCAAGGTTCTGCTGTCCCCTCTGAGCCTCTTCCACAGACAGACTTTAAATGTCTCTCAGTGAGGCTTTCTTCTGCCCGTAGCCTTGGCTAAGTGGTGTGTGCTCCACATCTACTCCACACACACCTACTAAGTACGTGTGCTGTTCATGAGTCTTGTTGGCGTTACCATCACGTTCTGCTACTGCAGCTTGTCAGTTTTGAGGTTGGAGCTCTTTCTGACTCACCTGATTCATCAGCTGTTTTCACTTCGTGGAAACCGTCAGACCTCGCAGCATTAGGATTCGTTCACTTGACGGTAGGCGGTACTTTTTTTCATTTAACCAATCGCTGCTGTTTGGTCATGAAGTATGTAATGCTCCGCTAATGAGGCTCACTGGTATATTAAGCTTTTCTCAAATCCCGTAGGAAGAAGGACAATAACGTCTTTCCCCTTGATAAAATTCACCAAACATTCTCTATGTTCCGGTTTTAAATCCTTGATCTCAGTAATCGTTGCCAACACAGAATGTCTGGCACTTCGCTGATTGGCTGGTGCCTGAACTCACACGTCTGGGGTTCTTGCAAACCATCTAGTGTATTCTGATTCCTGACCTAGTCGCTGGAGTGAAATGAAATTGACTGGAGGCACTAGGTGACACCAGCCCGGCTACTTTCTGACCCTCTGTGCTGTGTGTGAGTTTGAAGCGTATCTGTGCTCCACAGCATCTGTATGATGCAGGTGCAGGGAGTCATGGAAGAGTTTCTCTGGCAGCACTTATCTACATCACCATGAGGTAAGGTTTGTTCTTGATGAAATAGAGTGAAAGTTACAACAGGTGATCGAGCTATTTAATGTCATTGTAATTTGCATCACTATTTGTAAATAGTAAGTAAGTAAGTCTTTATTTATATAGCGCTTTCACAGACATTTTCTGTCCCCAAAGACGCTTTACAGAGCATTATTCAGTATTATTCATTCACTCTATACCCTGGTGATGGTAAACTACTGTTGTAGCCACAGTTGCCCTGGGACAGACTGACAGAAGGACACACAATGACAGCAAATCATGTGTCAGAAATCAGAAAATAGCAATGATGTTACTGAGAGGAAGAAGCTGGACAAGGCCATGAAGAAGTCCAGCTCTGTCCAGCTCTGTCCTGGTCTGTCCTGGTCTGTCCTGGTCTGTCCTGGTCTGTCCTGGTCTGTCCAGCTCTGTCCTGGTCTGTCCTGGTCTGTCCTGGTCTGTCCAGCTCTGTCCTGGTCTGTCCTGGTCTGTCCTGGTCTGTCCAGGTCTGTCCAGCTCTGTCCTGGTCTGTCCTGGTCTGTCCTGGTCTGTCCTGGTCTGTCTGGTCTGTCTGGACTCAGTGCAGGAGGTGGGGGACAGGAGGGTCCTGGCTAAGGTCATTTCAATGCTGGACCATGAGTCTGACCCCTGCAGGACGCTCTGTCCCCTGCTCTGTCTGCTCTGGAGCAGCTTCAGTGAGACTGATTGAGCCTCGCTGTGTGAAGCAGGTTTCACAGATCTTTTCTCCCTGCTGCTGTCAGACTGAACAACAAACACTGTTCACACTGAACATGTGTCATTCAACTGTATCTATGTGCAATTATTTTTAAGTCTATTTTTAAATTATTTTTAAGTCATTATTTATGATCTGTTTTATTGCATGTTTCCTTTTTCCTGCTGTTCTTGAATTGCGCATTGCAACACTGGAATTTCCCCACTGTGGGACTAATAAAGGCTTATCTTATCTTATCTATCTTACTGTATATAGTAAGTTATCAGATATAAAGTTTCTCTTTATACACTGTTCTACACTTTAGTCTTGATTGTGTGAACGTGAAACATCACAGCAGCTTCTGGTTTGTGAGCGCAGGAATCAGACTCGGGCAGAAAACATCTGAATCAATGAAGACGTCAGGAGGGACAGTGTCATTTTCCTTCTTCTTTCGTAGATAAACCCGCTCCTCTGCTGCTCTGTCAATCTGAGCTGCGCTGCACTCCGACCCACACGCCTCACCACAGATTACATCACAACACAACGCAGAAGCAGCGAGACGCCCGCTCCTGTCAGATACCAATTTGTCAAGCGCTCACGTTTGGAGAAGAAACCCGCTATCAATCGTTTCAATTCTGCCGATGGAAAAAAAAACGGCACCGGAACACGAATAAAAAGAATCCGGGCACCAGGTTTTTTGACGACTCGATCCCGTAATAACTGTGATCCGAGAAGCAGCGAGCGATTATGGTTTTTTTAGGGGGAAATAAAAACAACTTGACATTTGGTGGAAGATGGAAATGAGGAAGCGCACGCAGGCGACTGATGCGTGATTAGCGCTCACAGGTGAATGGGGAAGTGCAGGTAATGACAGAGCCGGAATGGAGACGCGCTTTTAGAGGCTGTGGGCGACTTCCAGCAGCGGAACACGAGAGCGCGACGTGATTATGGTTCTCGTTTCAGCAAGCGGGGACGAGGGGACTTAAAGGGACCTATACTCTGTGAAATGGACTTTTTGGAGCTAAAAGAGACTCTCATCGACATGGACTTTTATGAGTTTATAATGGTGTTCTAATAGTTTCTCTCATCATTAACTTAATCTTGTTTTAAGTGCATGTTTGAATGATGATAGATTTCCCGTGTATTCGAGACTTGGGTCTTAGGAAACTGCAAAATGCTACTTTTCTTCACCTTCTTTTGTACTTACACGATAACTGCAGCTATCTACTTCCTCTCAGAGTTCACCCTGATTGGTTTAGTCCACCTGTCAATCATTTAGAGCTTGACAGAGACAGGCCAATAGGATTAGTGGTTTTGTGTTTGTATTTGAGCCTAGAGCTGCATTAAAGGGCCTGATTCATCAGCCAGTTTCACTTCGGGGAAACTGTCTGACCTGATTCATTCGCTTGACGGTAGGAAGGTACTTTTGTATTTAACCAATCACTGCTATTTGGTCGTGACGTATGTAATGCACCAAATCCCGTAGGAAGAAGGACAATAACGTCTTTCCCCTTGATAAAATTCACCAAACATTCTCTCTGTTCCAGCTTTAAATCCTCGATCTGGGGAATCGCTGCCAACACAGAACGTCTGTCTTCGTCTACATCCGTCTCGACGCTTTGTTTACTGTTGCGACTGTTTCCACAACAGACAGACACCACGAGTTTGACGTCATGGATTCACGCAGTGTACAACTTCTGTGGTTCTTACAAACCGTCTAGTGCACAGGTGTCAAACATAAGGCCCGGGGGCCAGATCCGGCCCTCCAAGACCTTTAATCTGGCCTTCGGCTGATTTTCTACTAAAATATTTTAATTATATTTTCTATTTAAATATTGGTAATTTGGTCTCCAGCGTCTCTGTACGTGGCCCCTCCCACCAGAGCAGCACAAATGAAGACTTGTCTCTTTCCAAACGCTCTTAAAGGACGATCGTTTTGACTGTTGACCGTGACACCCTCATCAGAAAAATGTCCAACATGAGAAAAGTGGACGCAGAGTGAAAAATGTACTTACTCCTATTTGCATACAAGTTCATGTTAAAACATTGTGTTGAAATTGCATTTTTCTTAAGGTTTCAGGTTGTTCATAATATTATAATATTTTGTAAATAAAAGAGTTCATCAATTAAAAAAGATTTCTGTAATAGATTTGTGTTTCTCTGCACAAATATTTGAACTTATTGTTATTTTTGGGGTTTATATGACATGAGTTTTCTGATCCGGACACTTTGGAATCAAAGTCGGTTGGATACGACCCCCGGAACAAAATTAGTTTGACACTCCTGGTGTAGTGTTTTCTGATTCCTGACCTATTTGCTGGAGAGAAATTAAATTCAGCGTAGGCACTAGGTGACACCAGCCTGGTTAGTATTAAAGGGCCTGTACCCACATTTTATTTATTCATTTATTTATTTATTTATTATTATTTTATTTATTGATTGATTGATTTAGCTTTATTATTTATTTATTTGCCCCAGTACAGATATATTGTATAAGCAGATCTTGAGGTCAAAATAAATCTGCGTTGTCCTGTAATAACATGTTTTAATGTCCAGTAATCATGAAGTGAGCTCGTCACAGTGAATATTTTGATGCTCTCAATGCATCAAGTATTTGAGGAATCACTTTGGACAACTGCAAACTGTTTTTCAATTTCAGTTTCCATCTATCAATTTTCTTCCGCTCATCTGGGGCAGCAGTCGAAGTAAAGACTCCCAGACTTCCTTCACCCCGAACACTTCCTCCAGCTCCTCTGAGGGGTCCCCAAGGTGTTCCCAGGCCAGTCCAGAGACATAGTCCCTCCTGGGTCTTCCCTGGGGCCTCCTCCCGATGGGACATGAACACCTCCCGAGGGAGACGTCCAGAACGCATCAGAACAGATGCTCAACCTCCACGTGGAGGAGCAGCGGCTCTACTCCGAGCTCCTCCTGTGTGACTGAGCTCCTCACTTTATCTCTAAAGGAGCGTCCAGCCCAGGGGTGGGACCAAGTCGTTGCTTTTGTTTTGCAAAAGTAAGTCTCAAGTCTTTGACCGCAAGTCTGAGTCAAGTCCCAAGTCAAATACAGGCAAGTCCAAGTCGAGTCTCGAGTCACTGGTCCATAAGTTCAAGTCAAGTCAGTCAGTGTTGTATGTCCTGCTTGTGTGTTTGTCTATTGTGACGCGTTTTATGTTCTTATGTTTTATGTCTCTGTCTCTCTGACCTGCAGGACGACAGATGAAAATTACCTTTGGGAAAATTCTGGCGTATTTACAAGTCTATGTTCATGAATATGCATTGTCCCTTTTAAATAAATAAAACTGAAAAAAACGAAAAAGTCCAAGTTGTCTGCTTTGAGCTTCAAGTCATTTCATGTTTTTAAACCAAAATACCAAATATAGCTTTGGTTTTTGCAATTTATATGAATTTTAAACTAAACTGCACTTTAAAAAAAATCATAGTTTATTTATTTATCTATGAGTATTTATTGAGCACATAAGAGTTGTTGAATTTTTCCTTTTTAAATGATTTGACAAGATCTTAGTGTGAATCATTACGGTGAGAACAGAAAGAATTCAGATTTAAAAGAGCTTCTCAAGTCACAGGCTTCAAGTCCCAAGTTATTGACCGTCAAGTCCAAGTCCAGTTCCAAGTCTTAGTCCATTTTGTCAAGTCTCAAGTCCTAAAAATAGTGACTCAAGTCTGACTCGACTCGACACACGTCCGATACAGTGACGACATCACTGCCGACGCTGCACCGATCCACCTGTCAATCTCACGCTCCATCCTCCCAATTTTTCAGTTTTTCAGTGTTCAATTTTTAAGACGGTAAAAATCATGTACAGCGCTTTTAATCCTGGTACCAAGATCCCGGTTGTTTTATAAAATCGCTCAGCCCTGTGTTTTTTTTTAACCTGCTCCAAGCCAAATATATTCTGCCGCATTCTCCTTCGAGTTCACTTCATAGATTTATTTTTATTCAAAATCATTGTTATAATAAAACACAAGGTGAGACATTATGTAAAATATGTGCTATGGCGGCATCTCCAGATTGAGTTATCGCGGCGGCGGCGGCTGTGTTCACCTGTGTTTCTGCTTGCGACTCGACTGGAGCGGAGTGTGTTATTCATGGACAATATAGACGGCGTAATGTGACAGATAAAAGCGAGCGAAGCGTGCGGCCGACTCCGACTCTAACGCCACATATATGTCGAAGTGTCGTCTCTATTCTATCAGCCAAACTGTGCGTGTTACAGCTCCTGCCACTTTCCCCCGTGTGAATGTGCCCCCCGTTCAAGAGCAGCCACCTCGAACACAGTGACAATTCTACTGAGAAGAAGCTTAGGCTGTGAAACGAATCACCATATCTGAAACGATCTGCGTCCAGACACGACGTTTCTGTGTCCGTAAGTCTCCCCTGTCCACGCGGCTCTGAGCGTATTTGTTTACATTTTACAGAAACGAAACTTAAAACCACATGACTCATTTGAATAAACTGAGCGCTCAAAAAACAGATCGATATTGTGCCCCGACGTGGTTCAGTTTCTGTCGGACTAAAGGACACGACTCGGTGGAATGTGAGTGTTCTTTCTGTGACAGAGGGGTGTTCTGCTGATGGTGAGTCTGTTCTGTGTTTCTGTCTGTTGGAGATGGTTCATGTGAAGCTTTTCAGAGATTATACGTCTGCAGGTCGTACGCACAGACCGTACAGTATGTGCAGTGTTGGGAAGGTGACTTTTAAAATGTAATCCCCTACAGATTACAGATCCCAAAATGTAGTTTGTAACGTAATCCATTAAATTACTTAAGGTGAGTAATGTAATCTGAATACTTTGGATTACTTGATTTGCTGTAGAGAAACAAAGACGAGGAAATCTTCACATAAGATGTTTTGTTTGTTAAAAGAAAATGAAAAGCCCAGACTTTACTGAACCAAATTAAAAATATTATTGATAGAAGACGAGAAAAACACGGTCCACACAGCAGGATTTAGTCCTGTTAAATCCTGTTTTAGTCCTGTTTTAGTCCTGGTTTAGACCTGGTTTAGACCTGGTTTAGTCCTGGTTTAGATCTAGTTTAGATCTATGGTTTAGATCTAGTTTAGATCTAGTTTAGATCTAGTTTAGACCAGTTTTAGACCAGTTTTAGTCCTGTTTTAATCCTGTTTTAGTCCTGGTTATAGACCTGGATTAGACCTGGTTTTGTTTCCGGGAATGAATTGAATTACCAGGGGGGAAAAAAAAAAGAGATAGCCCAAATGTGAAAACAGGAAAATACTGCCATGTAATCCATTTATTTCAATAAAGTAACTGTAAATCAATTACCACTCACTGAAACAGTAACTGTAACTGAATACAGTTACTCATCATTTGTACTCTGATTACATAACTCTGGTACATGTAATCTGTTACTCCCCAACACTGAGTATGTGATATCGTATCGTCAAAGTTCTCACAATAATATCGTGGACCATCACAATATATCGAATTACAAGTCTGTTTGCTTAAATGAAGAATTATGGTGCAACAAGAGTTAAAAAAAAAAAAAAGCCAGAGGAAACTACGTAGACCAGGAGAGTCAAACTCATTTTGTTCCGGGGGTCGTGTCCAACCGACTTTGATCCCAAAGTGTCCGGATCAGAAAACTCATGTCATATAAACCCCAAAAATAACAATAAGTTCAAATATTTGTGCAGAGAAACACAAATCTATTACAGAAATATTTTTAATTGATGAACTCTTTCTTTTACAAAATATAATGAACAACTAATTATTTTACAAAATACACAAACTGAAACTTTAAGAAAAAATGTCAATTTCAACACAATGTTTTAACATGAACTTGTATGTAAATAGGAAAGTCCATTTTTTTTGTAAAATCCTGCACTCGGCTCCACTTTTCTCATGTTGGACATTTTTCTGATGAGGGTGTCACGGTCAACAGTCAAAACGATCGTCCTTTAAGAGCGTTTGGAAAGAGACAAGTCTTCATTTGTGCTGCTCTGGTGGGAGGGGCCACGTACAGAGACGCTGGAGACGCTGCTGTGATAAACACCACAGAAAATTAACAAGATTTTAATAGAAAATATCATTAAAATATTTTAGTAGAAAATCAGCTGGGCCAAATATTTCATTTGACCCATGACTTTGTCCCAGTTTTTAATTTTGGCCTCTGTGAATTTGAGTTTGACTCCCCTGGTCTACATCCATCTCGACGCTTTGTTTACTGTTGTGCTGTTCCACAAAAGGGACACAGACAGACGCTCGAGTTTGACGTCATGACTTCACATCTCTTCTCTGATTGGCCGATGCGCCGTCTACAACTTCCAGGGTTCTTACAAAGTGTCTAGTGTATTTTGATTCCTGATTTAGTCGCTGGAGAGAAATGAAATTGAGCGGAGGCACTAGGTGGCGTCAGTCTGCCTAGTTACTCCCCTCTCCCAACACAAGATCTGCTGACTCTTCCTGAAGCGCACAGGCGAGTTTCAGCTGACGTCATTGTTATTAAAAGTCCGCGTTGCTGCTGGGAAATATTTTGGTCGGAGGCAAGAAACACGGTAGCGTCAAACACAGTGCGTAACCTCGCGTATTTCTCCCCGATAATGTTAAACTCCTGCTGCATTATCAGATGCACAAATAGAAGCACGGAAGAAGGAAAATGTCTTTTTCGTATTCTGAGTAAAAAGAACCGCTAACGGTGAAATAAACGACTTTCAAACATTCACAGAGCAAACGTAGAAGATCCTAACAAACCGTGGACTCCAACAAGTTCAACAACACATCGAGACTCTTGGAGGTTTTCATCTTTTCTGCTGTGAATGGCCCAGGAGTTTCCACCAAGTCATTGTGGATATCGCCCAAGTGAATATTTGTCCAGGTAGTTGGAGATTCAGACCAGAAATTTGGTTTGTTCCACCTTTTGTCGGGGTTGAAAAGGGTGATTTGTCGTCCGTCGATGCTTATGACCAATTTCTGGTCAAATGGTCTTGGGTCCTCTGCCGTTAGAGTGGATAAATAACCGGGATCAATACCCTTTACGTGCTTTCTCGCTCCGTCCGTCATGTTGAATTAGTGTTTCTTGCCGCCGACCAAAATAATTCCCAGCATGCAACGCACGCTTTTGTCAACAATGAAACTCGCGTGTATTAGAAAGCTGCGTGGTCACTGCGTGGTCACTGAGCTGGATTCTCAAAGCCTGAACCTCAGAGAAAACAAGTGTCATGAAGCCGAAGAGACCGGATCTGTAAAGTCAGTTTGAGCTTCTGTCTGTGTTCGTGCCAAAGGGGAAATGCCGCGTCATTTTATTAGTTTTATCCGCAGAACGGTTTGTGTGATGAACTGCTGATTATAAAAGATTTAATTAAAAAATCAGTTAAAACCAATCTGAAGTAGATTTTGGTAAATGGAGCCATATCGAGCAGATTTGATTTTATTTCAATTTCTGCTGCTTCTGTGAACATTAAACAGATGCAGTTTAATGAAGTGCAGCGTATCGCCTAAACGCGCTGGAAGAAGAAAGACACTTTTGTTCACCGCGCCGTGCGTCAGAGCGTCACCTGCACATCGCCTCAAAGCCCAAACCACTCAGGAGCCGGAGTGGGGTTTTCCTGAGGCTCTGAGAGGATGAGCGGCGCGATCGTGCTGCTCATACGGCGGAATATAAAACTTATGAATCTGGAGATGGACTTTCTCTCCGAGGACCTTGTAAACTCTGATGTTGTAAAGGACAGAAGTGCTGCGCTTATGGGCTCTCAAAGCGCTTTACATCAAGGAATCTCTCCATCCGCACATACATTTATACTCCAGTGTTTGCAGGGTTCAGTGTTTTAGCACCGCTGTCTGTTTGTTGTTTATGTCAAGAGCAGGACTCAAACCCCCAACCTTTAGATCAGCGGACAAACACTTGGTTTGCCAAATAACCTGTGTGTCTGTTCTTTGGTGTAACCCTGGTGTAGTTTACATCGTGAAACCATCATACCAAAAGATTTAGATATTGTTACATCCCTAACCCTGAGCCTTCCCACCACATCGAGAAGTTTTCCACGATATCACAACAAATATCGTACCGTGATGATATTTTATCATGAGACTTGGATATCGTTGCACCCCTAGTATATAAGAATGGACATATATTGTAATTAGTGCTGTCAGGTGATTAAAAAAATAGAGAGATGAATTAATTATGATCTGTAATTAATGTATCTAATTCATCTCTTTTTGAATCTCACCTAAAAATTGCTGAGAAAAGCTTCAACTTGAGGAATTTTCATTTGAATTCATTATTACATTATTTTCATACTGTCATTAACGTTTTTATATAAGTATCATTATTATTACTGTTACTAATCTGAATAAATAAACTCAACTTTACAACATATAAACATAAACTCTCTAGATCAGGGGTGTCCAAACTTTTTTCATCAAGGGCCACATATCTAAACACAGATGAAGCAGAGGACTGATCAAGGGCCGTAAACTGTTGCTCAGTACAGGGAATAATTGAAATATGTGCATGTTTAACACGTTAGAATGAGACATCAGTCTTTATTCACGCTAAAATCCTCAAAACCACACATTAAATCTTCAATATGAGCTTTATCAAAGTAGATTTTCAAAAAATTTGCAGTAAAAAGTAAATTTTTAATTGATGTAAGGTAATTTGGGCCAAGTCACCTGGAAACCTGAGGGCCAAGAAAAATTTGTCCAAGGGCCGCATTTGGCCCACGGGCCGTAGTTTGGACATGCCTGATCTAGAGCCACGTCAGCCCGTTTTACATTATAATATGTTGAATGCAACTTTGCGCAAGTCTCACAGAAACAAAACTTAAAACTGCATGGCTCATTTGTCATAAACTAAGCGGAGAAAAAAAAAAAAAACGCTCTTGTGTCGCTGATGTGGTTCAGCTTCTGTCGGACTAAAGGACACGACTCAGTGGAATATCGATGTTCTTTCTGTGACAGAGGGATGTTGATGCTGATGGTGAGTCTGTTCTGTGTTTGTGTCGTGATGTTTTCAGAGATCAGACGTGTGCAGGTTTATCACAGATGCGCCGAGAACGAGAATGAAAATTAGATTCAAAAAACAAAAAACTGATTTTATAATAAGGCAACTCACAAACAGAAACAGTAAAGTTAGAGATTAAAAATAAGATTAATGCAATTAAAAAACATAACATGCTAAATATGACTGGACTAAATTAATCGCAATTAACGTGATAATTTGACACCCCTAATTATAACCTCTTTGCGTTTTGGTGGTGAATTACTTGGCGGTGCACAGACCTACGTCAGAGTATCAGTGTTTTCAGGCGTCCACACGGCGCCGGATCAGATCTGTACTCAGATGAATTCGTGGGAGCTGGAGGCACTAGATCGTTCCGTCTCTGGAGCTGTTTTCAGTCGGATTAGTGTGAACGAACACTGCATCCACAACGAAAACGACTCGAATACAAACTAATGTGGACGGGGCCTTAGAGAGCTTCACCAATAACCACAAGTTAAGCAGCTCCAACCCTGTTACATTTGGCAAAAAACACTGACACTGAGGAGGTTCAGTGTCTTAGCCCTGCATGAAAATAACTTCCGGAACCCAAGTGACAGTTCATAAAATGGTCAAAATAAACCAAATATTTGACACTCAGTCTGCACATGTTTGTACCAAAGATGCTCTCATATTTGTTTTTAAAATATCTTAGTATGGTGGTTCTGTATTTACTCCTGCAGCGTGTTACTGCACACTCCCTCCTCACTGTTGTTCTGTTGGTGAGTACATGTAATCCAGTGTATATTTCCTCTTGTACTTTGTGGAGCCACTGGCCCCAGTATTGACAGAGCAGATGCCTCTGAAAGCGGAGGTCTTTACTTCCCGCCCTCGTTTAGCTCCTTTGAAAAGCCCGGCCTGGCCCCGGGGCCCCTGGGCCCCTGTGTGCTCCTGTGTGCTCTCCACTCACGCTCTCTATATAGATCTTATCCTCCTCCACCCACCTCCTTTTACTTTCTGCACTATTTATCTCCCTCCACCGCGCTGTCTCCGGCTCTCACTGCCTCGCTCTGTCCTTGTAATAATGACAGCAATTCATATTGGATTTCTCTATTCTCCGAAGGTGATGGGGATGAGGCATGGAGGGCAGGAGTGTGCAGAAGAAGACAGTTCATCAGAAAGAGCGGCAGCCGAGCGAGCAGAGGAGATGGAGGGAGCGGGGGATGGGGCGAGCGGAGGGAGGAGAGAGAGAATATGAGAGGTGAGTAAACAGAGACGGTAAAGGTCCTGCAGGTTACACTGTACCTGCAGAAAGGTGCAGCCTGGACAGCCTGTTTTCATTTCCAAAGCAGCAGAGTAAAGATACCAGGTTATCAGGTAAAGCTGCTGTCGTCTGCACACTGCTGCAGGTGTCACTGTGTCGCTGTAAAAACTATCAGCAGCTTAAAGTTAAGGTACAATTTATGGACACTGATGAAATGTTCTCTGCTTTAGACCAAACATGTTCATGTGAAAAAGGAGTCATCTGGAATCAAATGATTTGAAAATAAAAAATCCCAGGTGACTACTTCTGAAACATGAAAAGTACAAAAATACAGAAAGTATTGAAAGTGGTGAGTTCTAAAACAGATGACCTCACTCTGTTAGCCTGATTCATCAGCCGGTTTCACTTGGTGGAAACCGTCTGACTTCGCAGCATTAGGATTCGGTCGCTCGACAGTAGGCAGGTACTTTTCAAATTTCAGATTTATTTGTTTGGAGGATAAGACTCATGAGATGTTTCACCATCTGGTTTTCAACAGGGTCCTCATAAGTGACAATAACAAAAGACAAATACAGAAGGACAAACAATCAGCGACAAAAACTCAAAGAAACATCAAAACAACAAAATCAACACAACCACACACACACACACACACACACACACACACACACACACACACACACACACACACACACACACACATCACACACACACACACACACACACACACACACACACACACACACACACACACACACACACACACACACACACACACACACACTCACACACACGCACACACACACACTCACACACACACACACACACACATCACACACACACACACGCACACACACACACACACACACACACACACACATAACACTCACACACTCACTGACACACACAACCACACACGCACACACACACACACACACTGACACACACACACACACACATCACACACACACACACACTCACACACACTGACACACACACACACACTGCACACACACATCACACTCACTGACACACACACACTCACACACACACACACACACACACACTGACACACACTCACACACACACACACACACACACACACACACATACACACACCACTTTCATACTAGGCAATGTGGGTGAGGTGTCTTGCCTAAGGACACAACGACACTTTTATCGTCTAGATTCCCGACCAAATCGCTGGAAAGAAATTAAATTGTGTGGAAAAAATTACACACGAAAAGCATAAACAATTTATAACCGAGGAGCTAAAGTTGTTATTTTCTTTTTTTTTTTGTCGTAACTATTATGCGGTTTAGTTTTGGCTCGTGTTTTCCTGAAATGAGGACTCTAACCCCTAACCCTGACGGAGTCCGCAGATCGACAACACGAAGCCGGAGCCGTCGGAGCCGTCGGAGCCGTCGGAGCCGTCGGAGCCGTCGGAGCAGATGTGTGACGTGTGAGAAGGAGGAGACAAACACTCGTCAGGATCCTCTAAACACAACATGCGAGTACAACCTTCTCACCTGGCTCCTGTCCACATTTCCACGCTAAAATCTTTACATGTCGTCCAAGGAGGAATTTTACTATCTGGCAACGTTCTCTCCCATGTGTTATTGCAGACCACATTTGCTGGGAATGTTGCCAGTGAAAGTCCAGAGAATCTCCTGACTGAGCGTGTGCCAGAGAACAAACAGCAAAGTTTCTGCACTGGAAATATAGTATCTTAAATATAAACACGCTTGTCTCTGTCCAGTGGAATGATTTGTGGAATAACTGTGTAAGGAAAAGACTGTACGGATGGAAGTAGCTATAGTTTTCCTTTTTTTTTTTCATTTTTGATGTTTTTGTTGCACTAAAAACATAGACCAACGTGCGTCTTTACTTGAAAAAGCCTGCATTTCTACATATCTAACTTTTACGGTGCAAGAGGCGAGTTAAGAACCAAGCTGTGGACTTCTGAGATGATACAGACGGATTTTACAGTAAATGACCTGAAGACCTTCCAGAGGAAATCTGTGTGTCATTCGTTCATTTGTTTTTCAATATAAAACCAAAAATAAGAAAATGAAAAAAAAAAAAACTATTTTCTTCATTATTTGTCTCCAAAACCAAAATGAAAAAAGCAGATAATGATTCGTTTTTTTCAGTTTTTGATTTTGTGTTTAAATGAAAAATGGAAAAAACGGATAACGACCGTTTCCCGTTTACGTGACTTACGTGACTGTGATGCCGGACTGAACCAGGACTGATCCAGGTCCAGGACTAGACCAGGGCCAGAGCGAGACTGGGACTGAGACCGAGACCAGACCAGGACCAGACCGAGACTAAGATCAGAACTGAGACCAGGACCAGACCGAGACCAGGCCGGGACCAGACCGGGACTGAGATCAGAACTGAGACCGGAACCAGACCCAGACTGAGACCAGGCCAGGACCAGACCGGGACTGAGACCAGAACTGAGATTGGGATTGAGACCGAGACCAGGCTGGGACCAGACCGGGACCAGACCGGAGGCTCAGAGCCCACAGCAGGGCCGGAGCTCGAAGCTGAGGCTCGGACCCCACGGAGGCTCGCAGTCAAAGCTCGGAGTCCACTCTGGTCCCGCTCTGGTCCTGGTCTGGTCCCGGTCTCAGTCCCGGTCTTGTCCCGGACCTGGATCAGTCCTGGTTCAGTCCGTATGCGGTGCAAAAGTCCGGCATCGCAGTCAGGGGAGTCACGTAAACGGGAAACGGTCGTTATCTGTTTTTTCCATTATTCATTTAAACACAAAATCCAAAAAACAAAAGGTTATCCTTTTTTTTTTCATTTTGGTTTTGGAGACAAATAATGAAGAAAATAGTTTTTAAAATTTTCTTATGTTTGGTTTTATTGTGAAAATCAAGAATCAACACTGCTGTTTGTAATCAGAAACCCCTGGCTGTAATCAGGGCAGTGCTGTGTGATGTCACCAACTACTGGAAACTGCAGAGGCCACCGAAGGCAGCACGAACTTAGACTGAGGTGTTTTTGACCAGAAAGCTACACATTTAACCTTTTTCTGCACAAACGTTGCCAAAAAAATAACTTGAAACAGTAGAAAATGCTTTTAAAACACACTCATACTCAAATAGTTGTTAGAGAAAAGTGGATTTAGTGTTTAGTTCCACTTTAAGCCGTTTGAAGCAGTTCTATATTTTCCTTTTGCAGTGCTCGTCTCCACCTGTGCACAGCCGAACGTGTCCCTCCTCCTGGCGTCGGCGCGATCACATTTGAGCTGTCGACGCTGTGTCTTTGTGAGCGGGGACTGTGTGAAACTGTGGAAGTGAAACAGACTCCAGCATTTCACAGAAGCTCGAGTTGAGTTAGAGCCAAGTTTAAATGTGCCACAGACTGTCAGCTCCTCGGCGACTGTACAGGAGCAGATCTGCACACACTCGTCCTCTTCTGTTCAAATACAAAACACTGTTCACAATCCTGCACTGTAGAGCTGCGTGAAAGTTAGAAGTGCACTGAATACACGTCCATTTTACACGATGTAGAGCAGCGGTACTCGATTACAAACTCGAAAGGTCCACTTAACAAATTTACAGTGTTTCTAGAGTCTGAAAAAGTCACAGCGTATTTCCAAACTTCTGTTAAAAAATGTTGTAAATCCACATGGAACATTTGAACTACAGTGTCCCTCGTTTATCGTGGCGTTTACGTTCTAAAAATAACCTGCGATAGGTGAAATCCGTGAAGTAGTCAGATTTATATTCTGCAATTATTATATTTGTTTTAAGTTTGTAAAACCTCTCATCACACACTTTATACACTTTTCTCACAGAGGACAGTTACAATCATTTTTGCATCCTTCTTAAAACTTATCTTAAAACTTTATGTTATTTTCGTCCTGGAGTCCTACAGAGCAGAGTCCTGCACGGGTCCATTTTTGGAGACCCGCACCCGCCCGTTAACTCGAGATTATATCAAACTGTTGCGCTGCATACACCACGGACTGAACCAAGACTAAACCTTGACTAACCTAGGACTGATCCCAGGACTGAAACAGGACTAGGACTAAACCAGGACTGAAACAGGACTCACTGTTGGGACGGGCTCGGACCTGACCGCAGGAGAAAGGACCAGCTCAGCTCAACTATTTGCAGGTACCTGACTCGGTGCAGGACTCTGCTACAGCCATGCAAGTTCTCTCTTCCTTTAACGTGTCCAGAAGTTCAACTTTTTGTGCGATGGTTACATCGTCCTCTGTCTTTTGGGTGTAACCACAGGAGACTCTGTCGGTGCAGAACGTTTTGTCGACATTGTGGGTTTTGTCGGGGAGAAAACTTGCAAACATACAGCACTTCAGAATCACACTGATACAGATCAAAAATTTACGTAAATTTGTCAGACTGAACACATTCTGTTCTGTACAAGAGACATGACACTGAGCAGATTGATTGACAACAGTCTACAGTCTCTTATCCAATCAGGACATAGCGGATGTTTTGTTAAAAAAACAGCTCTTGAGGTCAAAATAAGTCCACTGTGCACTGGTCTCTGAGCGCTGTGAAAAATGCTCATAAACTCATAACAGTGACAAGAGATAATGTACAAGTTCAAAGGGACGGACTTTGGACCAGTCTGGAACAGTTTAAATTAATTAGTTCTGTTTTTCGTGCTTTCAGTCAGTAGAATTAGGTAGAATATCTTTAATCAATGAGTAACAAATACAAATTTAATGAAAAAATCGTCAGCTAATTAAGATACTGAATTATCATTATCTAGTTTCTACACAGACTCCAAAACACGCCATGTTCTGAGAGAAAACCGAGCAACTCCTGCAGCAAAATGACAATCACTTTGGTCCTTAGCAATTGTCAGAAATTAGACAATTACTTCTAATCAATTTTGTGTTCTAAACAACTAGGTAAATAATTGATTAATCAATGAGCGCAACAGCCTTATGTTTCCAGACTCCCAGGTTTGTTGTTTTGTTTGTTTTTTAAGGCCCTATGTTCACAAAAGACTCATAGGTGTTCTTTTCTTCGACGTATAGCAATAAAAAATATACACTACCAGTCAAAAGCTTTAGAACAGCCTAATTTTTCCAGTTATTTATTGCGATTCAAGTCGTGCAAGTCCATTGAAATGTACAAAGGTAAAAACTGAAAAGACAGAGGTTAAAAAAAAGAGGTAAAAGAACAAAACACAAGTCCAAGTTCTGCCAAAACTACCTCAGGAAAAAAGAACAAGATGGTAAAGTTTGAAACCATGGAGTGTCCAGACTTCCAGACTTAAACCCCATGGAGCTGGTTTGGGATGAACTGGACAGAAGAGTGAAGCGACATTTATGGGAACTTCTGCGACAGACTTGGGAAGAACTTTCTGAACAATATTTGATTTCTGTTGTAAAAAGAACGAGCCACGAGTGTGTTCAGCTGTTCTATCTGGACACGTTCATGAATCAAATGTTTAGAATATGTTTTGGTCAAGAGTAAACTGTAAAAAAAACTAGAAAGAGTGTGGTGTTCTAAAACTTTTGACTGGAAGTAAAAGCATGTTTCCAAATTTGAGTAAAGTCTTTTTCAGTTGTGAGATAATAGTCGGAGGTTGATGAACTCCTGATTTCAGATGGAGAAAGCGTCTCTGCTCATAAAGCCTCAGTTTTTCCCCTTGGTGCAGTAAATCCATCAGGTATTGGAAAAAATAAATAAAAATAAAAACAAAAAACGCTCAATTAACAGTGCATATATGTGGACGCACACGTGTTGTAGCTACAGCGAAGTCCCTGGAGCTTCTCTCTGCAAATGTGTTAAAAATACACGTCCCAGTGGGGAGTCTGCACTGATCCTGTGTGAGCTCTGGAACTGGAGCTGGTAAAGTCTCAGCTCTCTGTTTAGTCCATCGTCGTGATGTTTTTAAACTGATCAAAGTGCACACTCAAGACTCTCACACGGAGTTAAACATTTGAAATGAGACATTTGCTTAACCGAGCTGATGGATCTATTACACTAACGCAGCTCTATGGGAACGACTGCAGCTCAGCATTAACCATTTACAAGTTAATTAACTCTCACTGGGATCATCTATATAAAAATCAAATCAAATAAATCAAAGTCTCTCTCCAGACACAGCTCTGTCCAGAACCACTGGAAACTTTGGTTCTGCCGCCTTGTCTTGTGCTTCCAATCGAGATGATCTATGAAACATTCTTTTTTTTTTTTAACTCAGTCGTAAACATTGGGCCAAGAAGGAAGTCCAAATCAAATGAACTGTACTTGTGAATGTAAAGCAGAAGTCATGGTTTAAAACCCTTAGACCAAAATAAATGAATGTTAACTTACCTAAAATTGACCTGCATCATTGTCAGTGAACGAATCTGTGTCTTAGATTTGAGCTTATTTCTTTATTGGTGTTTTTGTTCTTCTGGGTTAAACACACAGTGGCATTGTTGGTTGTCCAGGATGACACCTGAGGATGTGCAGCTGCAAGGAGATTTAATGTGTCTCTCAGCACAATCTCCAGAACATGGAGGAGATTTCAGGAGGCAGGCAGTTACTCTAGGAGAGCTGGGCAGGGCTGTAGAAGATCCTCAACCCATCAGCAGGACAAACATCTGCTCTTTTGTGCAGGAGGAACAGGTTGAGCTTTGCCCGTGTCCTGCGGAATGACTCCAGCAGGACACTGGTGTGACTGGTGTGTCTCTACGCAAACAATCACAAACAGACAAACAGAAAGGGCGGCTTGAGGGCACCACGTCCTGCAGTGGGCGCTGTCTCACTGTCCAGCACTGTGGAGCTCCATTGGCATTTACAAGACAACATCAGAATGGGCCCTGTGCTTTTCACAGATGAGAGCAGGTTCACCCTGAGCATCTGTGATAGAAGAGAAAAGTCTGGAGAAGACAAGGAAAACATGAGGAGAACACTCTGCTGCCTGCACCATGGTTCAGCCTGAGCAGTTGGGTGGTGGGTCAGTGATGGTCTGGGGAGGCAGATCCATGGACGGACGCACAGACCTCTACCGGCTAGAAAAAGGCAGTCCGACTTCCATTAGGTATTCGAATAAAATCCTTGAACCCACTGTCAGATCCAACACTGGTGCAGCAGGTCCTGGGTTCTTTCTGATGCACGACAACGCCCGGTCTCATGTGGCAAGAGTCTGCGGAGACCTGGAGGATGAAGGGATTGATACGACTGAATGGCTCAAGATCACCTGCCTTAAACCAGATAAAAAACACCTCTGGGACATTATGTTTGGGTCCATCAGACGCCACCATGTTGCTCCTCAGACTCTACAGGAGCTCAGTGATCTACAGATCTGGGAGAACATCCCACAAGACTCCATCTGTCGTCTCATTAGGAGCGTATCACGACTTTGTCAAACATGAACTCAAGCACGTGGGGGTCACACAAGATACTGAGAAGCGTTTTGAGCTGCAGAAGTTAAATTTAGGCAAAATGGACCAACCTGCAGTATCATTATTTCACTTGGATTTTCAGGGTGTCTATAAAATTAAGTCTCTGTGGGCTGAAAATATTATTTACACTAAAAGAGGCGGCATAATTATGTTCCTAAGACATCACCCTGTCCATGTTTGCACAGATATCAAGCTTTTTTTTTCCACACTAAGATTTGATGAGTTTTCAAAGTGTTCCTGTAATTTTTTTGAGCAGTATATTTACTTTATCACCCAATCAAATTTGATAATTAGACAGTATATTGTGTTACATTTGACCTATAGTGACACGTCTGAAATCCAAATCCAGTATGAAACAGGACACGTTTGAGGATGTGAAAGAACGTGGAGCTGAGAATTTAGTCAAACAAACAGAGTGAGCTGTTCTCTCAGATCAATATTTGCTCTTGATTCTTGCTTCTGTGAGGCCTTGGTGAGATCTGTGTGTTCTGTCTATACGGTCTAAATGTTAAAGGTGCAAAGTACAGCTTTATGGTTCACGCGCTTATATGTGAAGGATCATTATTTCTTTACCTTGAATGTTCCACAGTACAGCATAAAACTCCAGCCTATTCATTTATAATATCTGTAACTGCAAGAAGTCTAACACCAAACTGTGGAACATTTCAGGAAAAGCAACAACAACAACAATAACATCTTCATGAAACAATGAGCAGGAGAAGCTACAATAACAAAAATTGTAAAACTTTCATTATATTACACATTTATTGGCACCATAAAAATATTTCACATCAATGTTTCAGCCCTGAACTTTCGGACATTGGTCTGTGGTGTTCAGTCTGTGACCTGTCTGACCTGAGGCAGGAGTGTAGTGGGCGTGGTACGTGGGGTTACGCTGTCCACCCAATTCTCCCGATGTGAGATATAAAAAAATGACAAATATAAAATCGTCAACAACTTAAATGTCACACCTGAGCTGAAAGCAACCTGCACAGACTCATGGTATTTGCAGTACTGTCCTATAGTGACCTGATACATGAGGGACCAGGACTGAACCAGAACTGAAACAGAACTGAACCAGAACTGAGTGTCGGGACGGGTCCAGAGGTGCGTCCGCATAGACTGTCAGGTGACCACAGAGCTCCTCTAAGCGCAGCCGTCACCCGATCGCTCTTTACGGATTCCACAGACTCAGAGTTCTCTCGCTCGCTCTTTCTCTGAAGTCCAAGATTAGTTCTGGTTTAGTCCTGGTTTAGACCTAGATTAGTCCTGGATTAGACTTGATTTAGACCTGGGTTAGTCCTGTTTTAATCCAATTTTTGTCCTCCTGTTTTACTCCTGGATGAGTCCTGGTTCATCCATCCATCCATTTTCTTCCACATGTCCGGGGCCAGGTCAGAGAGGCAACAGTCTAAGCAGGGACTCCTAGACTTCCTTCACCCCAGCTCCTCCGGGGGGATCCCGAGGTGTTCCCAGGCCAGTCCAGAGACATAGTCCCTCCAGTGTGTCCTGGGTTTTCCCCAGGGCCTCCTCCCGGTGGGACATGCCCGGAACACCTCCCGAGGGAGGCGCCCAGGAGGCATCCGGAACAGATGCCCGAGCCTCAACTGGCTCCTCTCGACGTGGAGGAGCATTGGCTCTACTCTGAGCTCCTCCCGTGTGACTGAGCTCCTCACCCTGTCTCTAAGGGAGCGCCCAGCCACCCTGCGGAGGAAACTCATTTTGGCCTCTTGTATCTCGTCCTTTCAGTCATTACCCAGAGCTCATGACCAGAGGTGAAGGGACTCTTCACCACAACGATCCGATACAGCGACCGCATCACTGCCAACGCTGCACCTGTCCACCTGTCAATCTCACGCTCCATCCTCCCCTCACTCGAGAACAAGACCCCGAGATACTTGAACTCCTCCACTTGAGGCAGGAACTCTTCACCCACCCGGAGAGAACAAGACGCCTTTTTCAGGTCAAGAACCAGCATCCTGGTTCAATCCTGGTTCAGTCTTAGTTTAGTCCTCCTGGTTTAGTCCTGGTTTAGTCCTGGTTTAGTCCTGGTTCATGTGTTGTAGTCTATGATTTATGTTCTGTAGGTGATTTTGAACCCTGTTAATGTGAATAACATCGATGACGTCACAAATCGCTTCCCCCGCACTTAAAAAAATACCCACTACAACACTGACCTTAGACACCTGGCAGTCTGTGTGTGTCTGTCCTGTGTGTGTCTGTCCTGTGTGTGTCTGGTCTGTGTGTGTCTGTCCTGTGTGTGTCTGGTCTGTGTGTGTCTGGTCTGTGTGTGTTTATGTCCTGTGTGTGTCTGGTCTGTGTGTGTCTGGTCTGTGTGTGTTTATGTCCTGTGTGTGTCTGTTCTCTGTGTGTGTCTGGTCTGTGTGTGTTTATGTCCTGTGTGTGTCTGTCCTGTGTGTGTCTGTCCTGTGTGTGTCTGTTCTCTGTGTGTGTCTGGGTAACAGTCTTCATAAATCCCGGGCAGAATGACTGAACAGTGTTGGAGTCCAGAGCAGCGGTCACACATTGTGGAGCATAATCGCCGGGCGAGGTCTGGCCTGGTCATAAAGTCATTAGGCTGGCGCAGCTCGGTGGAGGCTCGTAATGTCCGACAGCGGCTGACAGTGGAGCAGAGGGGAAGTGGAGGTGAATGTGGGAGCAAACTTAAGTGTGTGTAAACTCCGGCACACTCAAGCGTCCGGGCGAAGAGCTGGACTGAAAGAATCATGACCCATGTTTAAAGTACAAGGCCACGTTGGGACGGGACACGAGACTACGTTTATAAAAAAAGGCGTCGCATCTTCACTTTTTATTCCGCGTTTAGAGGAAATTTGCGTTCATACGGTGACGCAAAAGTGTGTGGAATTGCATTGTGTGTGTTTGTACTTAAAGCAACGAGAGCGTCTTTGGACATACGGAAGTTTTCACGTCACATTTTCATCAGCTCCTCCTTCCACAAAGTCGTCCGACCATCGACTGGTTCTCGACGACCTGGTGCGTCCAGAATTTGACAGAACAAAACATGAAAATCTGTCAAATGCACTCATCAGCGTTTTAAATGGTAAAACTGCAAAAATGGAAACTACTCTGGAAGCAGTGTTGGGAAGGTGACTTTTAAAATGTAATCCCCTACAGATTACAGATTACACACACCAAAATGTAGTTTGTAACGTAATCCATTAAATTACTTAAAGTGAGTAATGTAATCTGAATACTTTGGATTACTTTATTTGCTGTAGAGAAACAAAGACGAGGAAATCTTCACATCAGAAGTTTTGTCTGATAAAAGAAAATAAAAAGCCCAGACTTTAATGAACCAAATTAAAAATATTATTGATAGAAGAAGAGGAGACACGTCCACGCAACAGGATTTAGTCCTGTTAAATCCTGGTTTTAGTCCTGGTTTAAACCTGGTTTAGTCCTCGTTTAGACCTGGTTTTAGTCTTGGTTTAGACCTGTTTTAGATCTGGTTTTAGTCCTGGTTTAGAACTAGTTTAGACCAGTTTTAGACCTGGTTTGGACCTGGTTTAGACCTGGTTTAGACCTGGTTTAGTCCTGGTTTTAGTCCTGGTTTAGCCCAAAATGTGAAAACAGGAAAATACCACCATGTAATCCATTTATTTCAACAAAGTAACTGTAATCCAATTACCACTCACTGAAACAGTAACTGTAACTGAATACAGTTACTCATAATTTGTACTCTGATTACGTAACTCTGGTACATGTAATCTGTTACTCCCCAACACTGTCTGGAAGGCGGCGTAGGTAGGTGTTAGGGTGTTAGTTTCAGAGTAGTTTCAGTGTAGTTAGCTCCTCCCTGCAGGCAGATAGAAGGAAGTGTAAAGATGGTCGATGTCCAAAAGCTTTTTTTTATTTTTAAATAACGCTAGACGAGTGTTTTCGGGAGCGAATCTGTGTACATACGGTGACGCAAAAGTGTGTGGTTTGTGTATGTTTGTACTTGAAGCAACAAGAGCGTCTTTGGACATACGGAAGTTTTTTTCACGCCACGCATTTTCATCAGCTCCTCCTTCCACAAAGTCGTCCCACCATCGACTGGTTCTCCAGGTCTCGTCCAGATCCGTCTGACTCGACTGCGACGACCTGGTGCATCCAGAGTTTGACAGAGGTGGTTGCAGGTCCTTCTCTCTTCACTAATAGTGTTTCTGCAGATTCTCCACATTTGTTGTTTTGCCTTCTGTAAGTTTATTAGAGCTGGAAATGATCCGACGTGTTTGTTTCTGTGTCCTGTATGTATGTGATGTAAACATGTACGCAACCTGAGCAGATCTGACCAGAGTTTTTGCATCTTGGGCAGTGTAGACGGAAACACTACGGCGGAGTGTATTCAACTTTTCCACTCTGGAGGCTGGTTTCAGATTTTTGCGTTTTTAAGCCCAAAAAACACCGTCTAAATGAAAGGCACTTCTGATAAAATATTTTGTCGTTTTTACCTGCAAGTGTTCTCGTCTAAGAGTAGCATGATGTGTATCTTAACTTTAAATCAAGGATTGTCATTTTTTTAAGTGTCTTGCCCATGTACACAACAACAGTGTGAACCTGCGGAAGCCGAGGTTGCACCTGCATATCAGTGTATGAACGTTTAACCAGTGGAGCTGCTGCTGCAAGTCCAGTTCTGTCAAAATAAACAAAACAAAAACCTCTAAGCTAAATCTGAAAAGTCCTCCAGAGTGGGCGGGGCCAGGCGGGTTGGGGGGAGCGGGTGTGGGCGGGCTCTGGAGCGATGATTGACAGCCGACCGACAGCCACCACAATCCAACATGACCATACTTTGAAACAGAGTGGACATTTGTGCTTGGATCACGCCGTTTTCCTTTTCTCCAGACACAACGAGACACGGCGGTGCAGGTTGGGGCGGGGCTGAGAGGGGCTCCTCCTCACGTCCCGCCCGTAGACGCCAGTATCTGCGTTCGTCACATAATAACCTGCATCTGACTCTTTGGCAGCTGTTAGTCCAACCAGAAAACTTAAATGTTCTCGCCGTAGTTGATCCTAAAGACGCCAATACAGACACGACTTTGACCCAAAAGTCAGATTTTAAACAAAAACACTAAAAGGCCAAAATAATACCAGGGGTAGGTATATATTTTTTATTTTAGACCCTTTCACACAATCAGTAGAAAAAAGTGTTTTTGGTGTTTGGTAGCCCTTTAAAAGTTCAATATTGGACTGTTGGGAGCTTTAGTCCATATTATAATACTATTACCTCCTCAAAAACAGACCTGGAGTTGTAGTCCAATTTGGTCTTCCGATAATTTATGTTATTAGGTTCTTTTTGCAGACCTAGAGTTTGTTTTCATACCCGACAGTTTCGACTGCTCCCTGCGCTCTTCCTCAGAGTCACGTGATGTTACTGTGACGTGTCGCTCAGCTGATTTAAACAGGTTTTGTCTCTGTTTTCCTACAGGTGGAGGCAAGACGACAGCGCCACCTGCAGTCCCACTTCCTCAGGACAGTATCCCAGGTGTGTGAGAGTAAAAAAGCCCCTCGTCCCCGTTTATCGTCCCGTGGGCACGTTTCCGTATTTCGATTGCTTCTTTAATCCAGCGGCGATGTTTGTTTTCCTCTGTCCCAGTGATGTTGGGATTCTGTCCAGAGGAAGTGGGACTGCAGGTGGCGCTGTCGTCCTGTAGGAAGACGGCGCCAAAACCCGTTTAAATCAGCTGAGCGACACGACACAGAAACATCACATGACTCTGAAGTAGGGCTGGGCGATATGGATCAAAAAATATATCTCGATATATTTTGCTATATCTCAATATACGATAAATATCTCGATATATGTTCAAGAAAAAATAACCCCCTAAAACTGAAAACTTGCAAAAACAAATCTGCCAAATTCCACAAGGTCCTTTTTTTAGTGTAAGAGGTCGGCAGTTCATGTAGGAACAGTTAAGATTACAAAAAACCCTAATTACATAAATAATAATTTAACTGTAAAATAAAAGAAATAAAACATATTTCCTTCTTTTCATTCATAAATAAAACAACTCAACACAAGCTCATCTTTGCATTAACTCTGTTATCCAAACCAGAACCAGAACCATGAGCTCATTTAGCAGAAGAAGTTCAGGATGTTCCTTATTTCAATAGATCCATGTTATTATCCAGCAGTGAGGAGCTCTGAGGTTTAATCCCACAATCCACTGCAGATCAAACCCAACGATTCCAAACACTATTGAACAAGTGACACTGCAGCAGATTATTCATTAAAATCTTCTGCATAAATAAACTTTACATTGCTAAACTTTACAATATATAAAGCATAACGACTATAGAGTCACATCAGCCCGTTTGACATAATAATGTGTTTAATTCAGTTTTGCACACGTGTGTTTACATTTTACAGAAACTAAACTTAAGCTCATGGCTCATTTTCATAAACAGCACTTCTCCTGCAGCTCAACTCGTTTAGCTTCTTTCGGGCTAAAGGAGGCGACTCGGTGGAACATGAGGATGAGCTGCTGCTGGTGGTTTTGTCTGTAAATGGTGGAAAAGGTTCATGGTGCTTGAAGCTTTTCACTGGCAACAACTTTCGGCGTCACTAGTGACGAGTGAAGGAGACACGAGCGAACAATATAAGCATTATATCGATATATACGATATGTCAGAATTCATATTGAGTTTAAAAACTATCTCGATATATTTAAAATATCGATATATCGCCCACCCCTACTCTGAAGAAGATCTCTAGTGAGCAGTCGAAACTGTCAGGTATGAAACAAAACTCTAGGTCTGAAAAAAGAACCTAATAACAAAGACCCGGAGTTGTGTTTTGTTTTATTCACATGTTGATTAACCCTTTAGTATTAATTTGTCTATATCTCGAAGTTCAAAATATTCTGTTCCACCTCATGATGTCACGAAGTAGTAATTTTCAAGTTAACAGTGATATTTTACCTTTAGATTAGTAGAGGTCGGACATTCCAGGGCTGAAATTATCCGAATGATTCTAGAGAAGATGTGTGGAGTTTAAAAACACAGTGGAGCACTTCCTGTATCACCATATGACATCACAAGGTGGAAGCGGGAGTGTTTTCTGTTTGAGAGAAGAACCTAAATCAGCCTAAATCTGCAGAGTTTGTGTGTTAAATGTGTGTGAATAAAAAAATAAAGCACAACTCCAGGTGTGTTTGTGATGAGGTAAAAAACAGTGTAACATGGAGCCTTTATTTTAAGTTTATTTTAAGTCTGTAAATTGGTTTTGTTGTTTTTCAGGTGAACTTTAGTGAAGTTGTGGCCGTTGAACACGCAGCTCTGGTCTGGTCTGGTCTGGTCTGGTCTGGGCTGGTCTGGGCGTCCACACTTGGTGATTCTGCGGGCGCTGGCACAGTCTGTCTGAGATGGAGCTGTCAGGGGCTGAGGCGTCCGTCTGCAGGGGTCAGCGCTCTCCCCTCACCACTTTAGCATTCCTCTCCGTCACTCTCCTCACCTGCCGCTCGGCGAGGGGGGGGCTGTGTGTGTGTGCGCCTGCCAAAGGTCGAGGAGTATCAAAAATTATACTCAAGTCAAGTAAGTAAGGTTACTTCAAAATAATATTACTTATTTATTAATAATTTTACTGAATAATACCTCTAATTTATGTTTAACATTTATGGAAAAACGGATTTTCTTTGCTGCCGAGCTCCATGTAGCCTGCATGAAGTGCACTTGTGTCTTCATGGACGTTGTTTCATTAGAGCTGTGGGCTTCACAAATCCATAAAGACAAACTTAAAACCTACAGATGTGGGAGGATCTACAATAACTTTAAAATCTCTTCTAACAAGCCACGGCTGTGTAAATATGCAGATCTCTAGTTCCTTCTTCTCTTTTTTTTAAATAATGATGATTATGATGATGACGTAACGTTATGACAATAATGATGATAGTGATGATAGTAATAATTATTATAATATTATTGTTGTTATTACTGTTATTGCAGTTGTTGTTACTGTTGTGATTATTGTATGTATATGCACATGTACATATACATTTATGTATATGTCTATGTGTGTATGTGTATAGATGTATGTAGGGATGTGCAAACATATCAAAATATCATATTGTTTAGTGACGATACAGTATCGATATCGTGGGCTGCTGGATCAAGTATTTTTTGGTATATTTTACCAAGATTTTTTGTTACAGCTACAGTTTTGTTGTTTGTTTAGAGCAGGAGAGTCAAACTCATTTTGGTCCGGGGGTTGTATCCAACCGACTTTGATCCCAAAGGGGCCGGATCAGAAAACTCATGTCATATAAACCCCAAAAATAACAATAAATTCAAATATTTGTGCAGAGAAACACAAATCTATGACAGAAATCTTTTTTAATTGATTCTTTCTTATATTATAATATTATGAACAACCTGAAACTTTAAGAAAAATACAATTTCAACACAATGTTTTAACATTAACTTGTATAAACAGGAATAAGTCCATTTTTTCTTGTAAAATTCTGCACTCAGCTCCACTTTTCTCATGTTGGACATTTTTCTGATGAGGGTGTCACGGTCAACAGTCAAAACGATCGTCCTTTAAGAGCGTTTGGAAAGAGACAAGTCTTCATTTGTGCTGCTCTGGTGGGAGGGGCCACGTACAGAGACGCTGGAGACGCTGCTGTGATAAACACCACAGAAAATTAACAAGATTTTAATAGAAAATAGAATTAAAATATTTTAGTAGAAAATCAGCTGAGGGTCAGATTAAAAGGTCTTGGAGGGCCGGATCTGGCCCCCGGGCCGTATGTTTGACACCTGTGGTTTAGAGGAAGAAAATTTGTTGTTGCGACACATTTGACATTTTCACAGTTTTGATGATTAAAATGTTTGTGTTTCATATGAACTTTGCACAAGAAGTGGTTTAACAAAGACTTTTAGTGTCACAGACATGATTTAGCCTTTATTTTTATTGAACCGTATTGAAACAATTTGAAACAATTTTTTTTGGATGTATTCTCGGAGTAATAAACCCGTGGGTCAGGGGGGTCCAGGTCTCGAGTTGGGGAAGGTTTGGGGCAGGGTGGGGTAGTGGGTAAAATGCAACTGAAATCTCATCCACATGTGCATGTTTTTGTTTGGTAACGACTCCCTTCCACTCATGAAAACTAAAATTTAAATAAAAAATGTATCACAAAAAAAAAATAATAATAATATTACTCAAGTACAAGAACAAAGTAGTTAAAGTAGTTAATTAAAAGAAATTACTCAAGTAAAAGTAACATCTGATTTATAATTTAAAGTTTGTCATTTTTTTTGTAATTAGTTTGCGATTTGAAGAACAAAACATTAAATCAGGCTCAAAATCTGGTCTTTTCGAAGGACAGACACAAAAATTAGACAAACTAAATCAGATTTGTAGAAACACACATGTTCAAATCATTTCAGATTGTGTCCAAATGTCACTTTAGATTTGGAAAGTGGAAGAGAAACCACAACTTTTACTCAAATAAGACGATAAAATAAAAATACTGCTGGAGTAAGAGTAAAGTCTGCTGTTTCTTGTGTAACAGAGCAGTACTCGTCTCTGGTAATCACCCGTTAACACGTTCGACTGTCGCCCCGTGAGCGTCCCCGCACGATCCGTACTCCACCCGCACGCCGCGCTCCCATTGGCCGTCGCTAGGCTACGCCGGGCTCCAAACGCAGCCAGCGCCGTGCCAAGTTTGACTGTCTCATTAGGGGAATGAGGTGAAGACCTAATTTTACACTTTCAGAAGAAAAACACAAAAACATATTAGCCGGGCCTTGTTTGCGGCGCTAATTTGTGATTTTCAAACACTGTTATTAATAAAAACAGTTTCAACACAGAGCAGCAGAAAGTTAAAGTTAAGAAATGCATCAAAAATGTCGTGTGTTTGAGTGTTTTATTATGAGTCTGTCTACAATTACCGTATTTTTTGGACTATGTGTCACTTTTTTTCATGGTTTGGGTGTTTCCTCCAGTCAGTGTTGGGAAGGTGACTTTTAAAATGTAATCCCCTACAGATTACAGATTACACACACCAAAATGTAGTTTGTAACGTAATCCATTAAATTACTTAAAGTGAGTAATGTAATCTGAATACTTTGGATTACTTGATTTGCTGTAGAGAAGCAAAGACGAGGAAATCTTCACATGAGAAGTTTTGTTTTGTCTGATAAAAGAAAATAAAAAGTCCAGACTTTACTGAACCAAATTAAAAATATTATTGATAGAAGAAGAAGAAACACGTCCACACAGCAGGATTTAGTCCTGTTAAATCCTGTTTTAGTCCTGGTTTTAGACCTTTTTTAGACCTGGTTTAGACCTGGTTTGGACCTGGTTTAGATCTAGTTTAGACCTTTTTTTTTCCTATTTTAGTCCTGGTTTAGACCTTGTTTTAGTCTTGTTTTAGTCCTGGTTTAGTCCTGGTTTAGACCTGGTTTCAGGCCTGTTTTAGTCCTGGTTTTAGTCCTGGTTTAGTCCTGTTTTAGTCCTGGTTTATTCCTGGTTTAGTCCTGGTTTAGACCTGGTTTAGTCCTGGTTTAGACCTGGTTTAGTCCTGGTTTAGACCTGGTTTAGTCCTGGTTTAGACCTGGTTTAGTCCTGGTTTAGTCCTGGTTTAAACCTGCTTTAGTCCTAGTTTAGACCTGGTTTTAGTCTTGTTTTAGTCCTGGTTTAGACCTGCTTTAGTCCTAGTTTAGACCTGGTTTTAGTCTTGTTTTAGTCCTGGTTTTAGTCCTGGTTTAGTCCTGGTTTAGACCTGGTTTAGTTTCCGACAATGAATGGAATTACGGAGAAAAAAAAAAGAAGGTGGATACAGCCCAAAATGTGAAAACAGGAAAATCCCGCCGTGTAATCCATTTATTTCAACAAAGTAACTGTAATCCAATTACCACTCACTGAAACAGTAACTGTAACTGAATAGAGTTACTCATAATTTGTACTCTGATTACTTAACACTGGTACATGTAATCTGTTACTCCCGACACTGCCTCTGGTGCGACTTCTATATTAAGATGTTTTTGGTGACGTGTGGAGAGGTTCTAGTCTTGTGTGTGAGAATCTGCACTTGGAAATGACATTCTAACATGACTCACAAGGACCTTTAAACTTTTATTTAACAAAATAAAGGTGTAGTCATTTATTTGTAATAGTCTGAGGATTTGGATTAAAATCTTAAATAAAATGATGTTAACTCAAGTTTGTCTAAAGCCTCATCTGCACTTTAAAACTGCCTTGACTTCATTGATTAGTGAGTTTGTTTGAAGAAGAAGTGTCATTCAGATTCTGCTTCTGACCAAACTTTTGAGACGTGTCATGGAGGAGTGAGTCTGGCCTCAGGAGATGTGCTCCAGGAGAATGTAAAGTTCTGCTTCTGCATCTGAGGAGCAGAGCGCAGCCTCATCTGCAGCATTTAAAAGCCCGACATTACACAAAAGTGACTCTTTAAGTGTTTTTACCTCCTCAGAAACAGACCTGGAGCTGTGTTTTGTTTCATTCACACATGTTTGAGTATTTTATTATTACCATATTTTTCGGACTATAAGGCGCACTTAAAATCCCTTAACTTTCTCAAAAATCGACAGTGCACCTTATGTATTAATTCTGGTTGTGTTTATTGACCTCGAACCGGTTTTATGTGTTACATGGCGCTCGAAAATCTGTCAAAATGTTTTAGTACGACTTTGTTAAACTACGGAGCCGCACCGCTCGATGGATTGTCAGAGCGTTACAGCGATTGTAGTCAGGAGCCTCAAGGAGTAAGTCTAGAAGCTGAACCGGATCAGCGCACAAGGAGCGAGCTGTTTTTGTTTTGTTTTTTTCAGCACTTATAGTTTATGCAAATGAGCCATGTAGTTTTAAGTTTCATTTCTGTAAAATGTAAACAAATGTGCACAAAGCTGCATTAAACACATTATTCCTCAGTGTATATTTGAGTCGTCGTCGTAGGAAATAAAAAACAAACAAATGATCCACCCACATTCACATTCATAATCCACATTCACCAAGACAGAGAGGAAACGCCGAGCGAATTACACCACGATAGACGCCTGGACTAAAGGATCAGTCTCAAGTGTCATCGATGTTTGTGTCACTTAATGCACCTTATAGTCCCAAAAATACGGTAGTCTGTCTACATCTCCAAAGCTCAAAATGCTCTGTTTCACCTTGTGATGTCATTAAACCGACAACAAAACAAACTTTTATCTTTTGTTCAGCAGAGATATAAATTCCTGGCTGAAATTATCTAAATGATTCTAGTGAAGGTGCATGGAGTTGAACCCTTCCAGAGCGATAGTATCGTGTACGATACCGACTGACATGTTTTACATAACTGCGTATAACTTTAAACCATTAAAGATAGAAACGTACTTTATTTCCCTTGTAAAGATCAGAGTTGTGGCTTTCTGAGCAGATTTGCATCTTTATCCTACGTCACAAACACACTGCCTAATGACGTAGGGAAAACAAGTGTCCAATAGGAACTTTGTTTTCGTCCAAACTCTGTCGCTCCGTCCATTTTGATTGGTCCAAACTTTGCCAAAGAATGCAGTGAGTCAAAATGGTCGATGCTCCGTGTGTCCGTGTTCGTAACAATTGAAAAAGTCACTGTAAGTGCAGTTATTTCTCAAATAAATGGCAAATTATGCATCTTGGTCTGTGTCCTCGCTATTTTAATTTGAAATGTTTATTTCAGTCCAAATGTCCAAATCCAAATGTAATAAACCCAATGGAAATGCAGAAGTGATGTGTCTCTTTTTTTTTGTTTGTTTGTTTGTTTGTTTGTTTTTTGAGGCAATAAATTTATTTTTAGTTTAGTTAAAGACTTGATATTTTGTACTTTTGTAGCTAAGGCCCTAAATTAAACATTTTTTTATGTCCAAAAAGTTTATACATGTTTGCTTTGTGTTTTGAGTGTGAAGTTTATTTTCCGTTTTGCTTTGTTTTGTTTTTTTCATTTGTATTTCTGGTCCTGTAGTTTTTCTTACAGCCAATTTGACACAACTACAGCAGCAGATTGTCAAAAAAAACAGGTTGTTCTCAAAAAAAAAAAAAGAAAAAAAGATATATAACACTATATAACAAAATAATAATAAAATTTAAATCCAGACAAATGTACTAAAATTGCCAATACCAACAGGTCTGGACGGGTTAATGGGACAGAGAAGCACTTCCTGTATTACCGCATGACATCACAAGGTGGAACAGAGCGTTTTCAGCCTAAATATGCAGGATTTGTTGGTGTGAATTAAACAAAAACACAATTTCAGGTTTGTTTGTGTTGAGGAAACTCCATTATAACATCAGAAAAGAGCATCATATTCAAAGTGGTTTCATCATTCTAATTCTACATCTCATTGTTTTGTTTTGTTTAGTTTTTTTGCTGTAGATTTATATATATTTTAGAGACTGCTGTGACCCTGCTGTACTCTGCTCACAGAACAGTAGAGTCAGAGGATGTTGCGGCTGAAGTTGTGATTCTTTTGCTCTTGCATCAGACGAGCGCACATGTCCATCTGCGACACTTATTTTCCAACGCAACTCGGAGTAACAGGCACATTTGCATCAGGACACGTCTGCACCGTCCCAGCCGCAGGTTTCTGGTGTTTACGTCACGCAGAACGAATCACCTTTAGAAAATGTATAGGATTTTTAATTGTTCTGATAAAGAGCGATCTGCTTACACTGAAAAAAACAATATCTGTGGGCCCAGTCAAGCAGAAGTAAACAACAAGGCCAAAAATTCAAGTTAATTCATCTGATATAAAAATGTATTGAACAGATACATATGTACTCTAGTTTATTAAACTGTTTGCCTTTTTTCTGGACCATTTTTGGTTCTAAAGTTCCATATGTTTTAAACAGACCATGTATGAAACATGGAACAAAAACTATTTCCCAAATTTCAAAGACCTGAAAATCATGTCAATAAATGGATGTATTTCATCATATCTTGTGTTATTCCATCTTTGAACTGTTGATGAAGGGACAGGATTTTTCAAAAAAAAAAAGTATTTAAAATGATAAAAAATTGGTTTGGAAGGACTGACATATTTTATAGAAATAATTTCCTTTCATTTTGAAGTAATATTAAAGTATTCGGAAGAAAAAAGCGACAAATGATGTAAAATCCTGCACCTTCTACTTGTTTGTAGAATTTTTCCCTTCGTTACCATGACCTTTCTTAATAAAAAATCTCATTAGTCAAAAAGTAAGAGGTTTTTCAACCTAATCTTGTACCATATGGTAGAAAACTATATGAAGCAAATATTCAAACCAGTTTGTTAAGGATATGGAAGTGAGAACCAAGAGTTATCACTGTTTGGATTTATTGACCAAAAAGTGCTGCATATTTCATTCCCTCCGTTACCGACATGAGTTTTTAAATTTTTTGTGAACAACTTGAAAGAATCTCACAGGTTTAACTTGACCCTGTTGGAGTGTAACTCTTTCCTACATTCTGATACTTTACTTATTTCAATAGTTCCTCTAGTTTCTGAATAAGAGACATTTGAATGTCAAAAATCTGACCCTGTTTCCCTCCGTTACCACTTGACCGAACCCATAGGTAAATTTAAATGACTTAAATTAAGAACATTTGACTTTATTTGAGTAAATTCAACTTGACAGGTAAATGATCTACCAATGGAATAAGTGTTTTTCTTAATTCAAGTAACAGTGGGTTGTGATTCTGGCTTTAAAGGGCCAATCTCATACAAAATAACTCTTTTCACATTGTATCTTCTGCACATAAACAAGCACAATTTGGGTTTTGGAACATCCATTACACAATAGTTCTGAAATCTTACTGATTTCTTGGAGGCGTCACAGACCAGGATCTATGGCTGCGTTCAGACTGCACCTGAAGTGACCCAAATCCGATGTTTTGGCCCCTATGTTCCTGTATCTGATCTTTTAATGACAGTCTGAACGATACAGTTCGGATTTTTTCAAATGTGACCCAGGCCACTTGGATATGTGCTCCTGAAACTGATACATATCTGATCTTTTGACATGTGACTTCAGTGTGAACGGTTCATCCATCTACACGTCATCAACAAGACACAAACGTCACTATTCTGCGCTGAAGTAGGAGAAAATTGTAAATGAACTCCGTGTCACTGAAGTGAAGCACATCACCACTCACCACTCTTGGCTCCGTCTCCACATCCACACGTTCCTTTCAACGTTCTGTCCCACAAAACACCACGACCAAAAACCTCGTCCTTCTCCTTCTCAATCTCCTCCTTAAAACAAGTCAGTTGTTCATGTTCTGGCTCCGGTACGAGAGGAACTTTAAAATCTCCAGGTGCTCGATGCTGCGTCCATGTTTGGACAACTTCTGTAAACACAGAGACGCTCGCTGCGGTTGACGTCGTCGTGTCTCCAGTGTCACATGTGGGACACTTTCATGACACGTTTAATGTTCACACTGGAGTCACATACAAGTCACATTTAACTGGAAATGTGAACGACCTCGCAAAAAACATCGGATTTCACAAAAAAATCGGAATTGAGCGTTAAGCCCTGCAGTCTGAACGTAGTCTATGAAAGTCTGACTGTTGCTCATCCCCCCGCCCGTCCTGAGAAAGCACAGGCTCCGCCCTCCAAACATGACGTAGGTTCTGAGTGAGCCGCCCTTCCTCCGCCATCTGAGGGAGGGAGGGGGAGACAGACGTGCACCCTGATAGCGGCAGGAATAAACTTTTATTCATCATGGAGATACGGCGCGAATGTGAAACGAATAATGATTAAACAATAAATTACTTACGTTTCCAACTTCTCCGTTCCTTTACTTTTCACGGTGTAGTTTTTTGCTACGTCAAACGCGTCATCGTTGTAGCAGCTTTAGTTCATCGTCACGTGGGAGGGTGGCAGAAATACGCTGCAATTTGTAAAATAAAAAAAAGCCAAATCAATCTAAAAAACACTTTGGTGACAAATACAAGGCCCACACATCACTCTTAGAAGGTAGAAAGCTCTGAAAAGATGTTTTTGTCTGAGATGGGCCCGTTAAAGTGACTTAAATTAAGAACTTTTACTTTATTTGAGTCGATTCAACTTGACAAGTAAAATTATCGACCAATGGAACAAGTGTGTTTTTCTTAATTCAAACAATAGTCGGTTTTGTTTCTTACTTTAAGTGCAAAAAAGTTGCTGTTTTTCATATTTTAAGTATAAAAAGTCTTGTTCCATTGGCAAAAAATTTGACTTGCCAAGTGAAATTGACTCAAATCACGTTAAAACTTTCTTAATTCAAGTCATTTTAACTTGTCTAGATTTAGTTTTTCTAGTGTAAATACTTCAGGTTGTCTCTTTTCAGGGTAAAATAAAACCATTGGGAAACAATTGGGAACAGAAGAAACTCTTTTTCAGTCCAAGCCAAATTTTAACAGATGGAAAAAAATCTCACAAGAGCTTCGCGTGTGCAGAGGCAGTGTTATCTCACACGATTTTCATATCCCAGATAAATAATAACATTTTGTGATGATATATTTGTTACAGTGCAATATGAATTTAAAATGAGACCTGATTTTAATCCTGGTTTAGTCCTTGTTTAGTCCAGATTTAGACCTGGTTTAGTCTTCGTTTAGATCTGTTTAGACCTGGTTTATACCTGATTTAGACCTGATTTTTATCCTGGTTTAGACCTGGTTTAGATCTGGTTTATACCTGATTTAGACCTTATTTTTATCCTGGTTTAGTTCTGGATTAGACCTGGTTTAGTTCTGGATTAGACCTGGTTTAGACCTGATTTTTATCCTGGTTTAGTCCTGGTTTAGATCTGGTTTAGACCTGGTTTAGACCTGGTTTAGACCTGGTTTAGACCTGGTTTAGACCTGGTTTAGACCTGGTTTAGTCCTGGTTTAGACCTGGTTTAGACCTGGTTTAGTCCTGGTTTAGACCTGGTTTAGACCTGGTTTAGTCCTGGTTTAGTTCCTGGTTTAGACCTGGTTTAGACCTGGTTTAGTCCTGGTTTAGTCCTGGTTTAGACCTGGTTTAGACCTGGTTTAGTCCTGGTTTAGTCCTGGTTTTAGACCTGGTTTAGACCTGGTTTAGTCCTGGTTTAGTCCTGGTTTAGACCTGGTTTAGACCTGGTTTAGACCTGGTTTAGTCCTGGTTTAGTCCTGGTTTAGTCCTGGTTTAGACCTGGTTTAGACCTGGTTTAGACCTAGTTTAGACCTGGTTTAGACCTGGTTTAGTCCTGGTTTAGTCCTGGTTTAGACCTGGTTTAGACCTGGTTTAGTCCTGGTTTAGTCCTGATTTTAATTCTGGTTTAATTCTGGTTTAGACCTGGTTTAGTCCTGGTTTAGACCTGGTTTAGACCTGGTTTAGACCTGGTTTAGTCCTGGTTTAGACCTGGTTTAGACCTGGTTTAGTCCTGGTTTAGACCTGGTTTAGACCTGGTTTAGACCTGGTCTAGTCCTGGTTTAGACCTGGTCTAGTCCTGGTTTAGACCTGGTTTAGAGCTGGTTTAGACCTGGTTTAGACCTGATTTTAATTCTGGTTTAGTCCTGGTTTAGACCTGGTTTAGACCTGGTTTAGAGCTGGTTTAGACCTGGTTTAGACCTGGTTTAGAGCTGGTTTAGACCTGGTTTAGACCTGGTCTAGTCCTGGTTTAGACCTGGTCTAGTCCTGGTTTAGACCTGGTTTAGACCTGGTTTAGACCTGGTTTAGTCGTGGTTTAGTCCTGGTTTAGAGCTGGTTTAGTCCTGGTTTAGACCTGGTTTAGAGCTGGTTTAGACCTGGTCTAGTCCTGGTTTAGACCTGGTTTAGACCTAGTTTAGACCTGGTTTAGACCTGGTTTAGACCTGGTTTAGACCTAGGTTTAGACCTGGTTTAGACCTGGTTTAGACCTGGTTTAGAGCTGGTTTAGAGCTGGTTTAGACCTGGTTTAGAGCTGGTTTAGACCTGGTTTAGACCTGGTCTAGTCCTGGTTTAGACCTGGTTTAGTCCTGGTTTAGACCTGGTTTAGACCTGGTTTAGACCTGGTTTAGTCATGGTTTAGTCCTGGTTTAGAGCTGGTTTAGTCCTGGTTTAGACCTGGTTTAGAGCTGGTTTAGACCTGGTCTAGTCCTGGTTTAGACCTGGTCTAGTCCTGGTTTAGACCTGGTTTAGACCTGGTTTAGACCTGGTTTAGACCTGGTTTAGTCCTGGTTTAGACCTGGTTTAGAGCTGGTTTAGACCTGGTTTAGTCCTGGTTTAGACCTGGTTTAGTCCTGGTTTAGACCTGGTTTAGACCTGGTTTAGACCTGGTTTAGACCTGGTTTAGACCTGGTTTAGACCTGGTTTAGACCTGGTTTAGACCTGGTTTAGACCTGTTCCAGACTGGGCTGCTCCTGATATAAGCAGGACTGTATTCTGTTCATTAATAAGAGTCATTAGTTGTGTGTATAAATGAAGCTGCGGCGGTGGAACAGCCGCTCGGTGATGGGCACATCACAGACAATCGTCCGCTGATGATATTAAAAAGAAGAGCACAGCTGCTCCATAAATAAACGTGTCGCGGCCGCGGGGGTAAAGCGCCTCACGCTCATGATTAGACTCACTGTGGGTCTGTTGTTCTGAACGCCGCTCGTCTCCAGCCGTGATTGGACGGTTCACTGTCAGGTCTTGGAACCTTCACCACATTTACACGACCAGAACATCGGCCGAGTTCAATTTAAACTGATTCAACACGGATATAAACCCGGGAACTAAGACTGAGGCCTGTTTGTTACTGAAGTGGTCCTTAACCATTTTTACAACACGGACAGGTTTTATATCCGATGGACCTGGTTTAGATCTGGTTTAGACCTGGTTTAGACCTGGTTTAGTCCTGGTTTAGTCATAGTTTAGATCTGTTTTAGATCTGTTTTAGATCTGTTTTACACCTGTTTTACACCTGTTTTAGTCCTGCTTTAAACCTGGTTTGGTCCTGCTTTAGACTTGGTTTAGTCCTAGTTTAGACCTGGTTTTAGTCCTGGTTTAGTCCTGGTTTAGACCTGGTTTGGTCCTGCTTTAGACCTGGTTTTAGTCCTGGTTTAGTCCTGGTTTAGACCTGGTTTGGTCCTGCTTTAGACCTGGTTTTAGTCCTGGTTTAGACCTGGTTTTAGTCCTGGTTTAGTCATAGTTTAGATCTGTTTTACACCTGTTTTAGTCCTGGTTTAAACCTAGTTTAGTCCTAGTTTAGACCTTGTTTGGTCCTGCTTTAGACTTGGTTTAGTCCTAGTTTAGACCTGGTTTTAGTCTTGGTTTAGACCTGGTTTAGTCCTGGTTTAGACCTGGTTTAGACCTGGTTTAGTCTTGGTTTAGTCCTGGTTTGGTCCTGGTTTAGATGTGGTTTAGTCCTGGTTTAGTCCTGGTTTTAGTCCTGGTTTAGTCCTGGTTTGGTCCTGGTTTAGACCTGGTTTAGACCTGGTTTAGTCCTGGTTTTAGTCTTGGTTTAGACCTGGTTTAGTCCTGGTTTTAGTCCTGGTTTAGTCCTGGTTTAGACCTGGTTTAGTCCTGGTTTAGTCTTGGTTTAGTCCTGGTTTTAGTCCTGGTTTAGACCTGGTTTAGTCCTGGTTTAGATGTGGTTTAGTCCTGGTTTAGACCTGGTTTAGTCCTGGTTTTAGTCCTGGTTTAGTCCTGGTTTAGTCCTGGTTTTAGTCCTGGTTTAGAGATGTGGTTTAGTCCTGGTTTAGTCCTGGTTTTAGTCCTGGTTTAGTCTTGGTTTAGACCTGGTTTTAGTCCTGGTTTAGTCTTGGTTTAGTCCTGGTTTTAGTCCTGGTTTAGATGTGGTTTAGTCCTGGTTTAGACCTGGTTTAGTCCTGGTTTAGTCCTGGTTTAGTCCTGGTTTAGTCCTGGTTTTAGTCCTGGTTTAGATCCTGGTTTAGTCCTGGTTTAGTCCTGGTTTTAGTCCTGGTTTAGTCCTGGTTTAGTCCTGGTTTAGTCCTGGTTTTAGTCCTGGTTTAGTCCTGGTTTTAGTCCTGGTTTAGACCTGGTTTAGACCTGGTTTAGTCCTGGTTTTAGTCCTGGTTTAGTCCTGGTTTAGTCCTGGTTTAGTCCTGGTTTAGTCCTGGTTTAGACCTGGTTTAGTCCTGGTTTAGTCCTGGTTTAGACCTGGTTTAGTCCTGGTTTAGTCCTGGTTTAGTCCTGGTTTAGTCCTGGTTTAGTCCTGGTTTAGTTCCTGGTTTTAGTCCTGGTTTAGTCCTGGTTTAGTCCTGGTTTAGTCCTGGTTTTAGTCCTGGTTTAGACCTGGTTTAGTCCTGGTTTTAGTCCTGGTTTAGTCCTGGTTTTAGTCCTGGTTTAGTCCTGGTTTTAGTCCTGGTTTAGTCCTTGGTTTAGTCCTGGTTTTAGTCCTGGTTTAGTCCTGGTTTAGTCCTGGTTTAGTGGTTTAGTTTTAGTCCTGGTTTAGACCTGGTTTAGTCCTGGTTTAGTCCTGGTTTAGTCCTGGTTTAGTCCTGGTTTTAGTCCTGGTTTAGATGTGGTTTAGTCCTGGTTTAGTCCTGGTTTTAGTCCTGGTTTAGTCTTGGTTTAGACCTGGTTTAGTCCTGGTTTAGTCTTGGTTTAGTCCTGGTTTTAGTCCTGGTTTAGATGTGGTTTAGTCCTGGTTTAGACCTGGTTTAGTCCTGGTTTAGTCCTGGTTTTAGTCCTGGTTTAGTCCTGGTTTTAGTCCTGGTTTAGATGTGGTTTAGTCCTGGTTTAGTCCTGGTTTAGTCCTGGTTTAGTCCTGGTTTAGTCCTGGTTTAGTCCTGGTTTAGTCCTGGTTTAGTCCTGGTTTTGGTCCTGGTTTAGACCTGGTTTAGACCTGGTTTAGACCTGGTTTAGTCCTGGTTTAGTCCTGGTTTAGTCCTGGTTTAGTCCTGGTTTTAGTCCTGGTTTAGTCCTGGTTTAGTCCTGGTTTTAGTCCTGGTTTAGATGTGGTTTAGTCTTGGTTTAGACCTGGTTTAGACCTGGTTTAGACCTGGTTTAGTCTTGGTTTAGACCTGCTTTAGTCTTGGTTTAGTCCTGGTTTTAGTCCTGGTTTTAGTCCTGGTTTAGTCTTGGTTTAGACTTGGTTTAGATCTGGTTTAGTCTTGGTTTAGACCTGGTTTAGTCTTGGTTTAGTCCTGGTTTTAGTCCTAGTTTAGTCTTGGTTTAGATCTGGTTTAGTCTTGGTTTAGTCCTGGTTTTAGTCCTGGTTTAGATGTGGTTTAGTCCTGGTTTAGTCCTGGTTTTAGTCCTGGTTTAGATGTGGTTTAGTCTTGGTTTAGACCTGGTTTAGACCTGGTTTAGTCCTGGTTTAGACCTGGTTTAGACCTGCTTTAGTCCTAGTTTAGACCTGGTTTTAGTCTTGTTTCCTTTTTTATTCACGTTGTATTTTATTCGGAGTTTGGTTTTAGGGTTTTATCTTTTTGTATTTGGTTCTGCTGCTCCCATCCTCCCTGCACCTTTTTGCGCCGCACTTTTGCACTCGAGCACTTGTTCTGAACGCCGCTCGTCTCCAGCCGTGATTGGACGGTTCACTGTCGGGTCTTGGAACGTTCACCACATTTACACGACCAGAACATCGGCCGAGTTCAATTTAAACTGGTTTTTGAACATGGATATAAACCCGGGAACTAAGACTGAGGCCTGTTTGTTACTGAAGTGGTCCTTAACCATTTTTACACCAGTTTTATATCTGATAGACCTGTTTTAGTCCTGGTTTAGACCTGGTTTAGTCCTGGTTTAGTCTTGTTTTAGACCTAGTTTAGACCTGGTTTACATCTATTTTAGAACTGTTTTAGTCCTGTTTTAGACCTGGTTTAGACCTGGTTTACACCTGTTTTGGTCCTGATTTAGACCTGGTTTAGTCCTGGTTTAGTCTTGGTTTAGTCCTGGTTTAGTCTTGGTTTAGACCTGGTTTAGTCTTGGTTTAGACCTAGTTTAGACCTGGTTTACATCTATTTTAGAACTGTTTTAGTCCTGTTTTAGACCTGGTTTAGACCTGTTTTACACCTGTTTTGGTCCTGGTTTTAAACCTAGTTTAAACCTGGTTTAAACCTGGTTTAGACCTGGTTTAGTCCTGGTTTAGTCTTGGTTTAGACCTGGTTTTAGTCCTGATTTAGATGTGTGTGTGTCACCGGCCTAGTTCAATTTAAACTGATTTTTGAACATGGATATAAACCTGAGAACTAAGCTTGAGGCCTGTTCGTTACTGCTGTGGTCCTCAAACTTTTATACGCCATGAACAAGTTTTATATCCAATAGAGCTGGTTTAGTCCTGGTATAGTCCTGATTTTGTCATGGTTTTAGTTCAGGTATGGAGGGGGGGGGTTGCACTTTCGTGGCCTGGTACCAAACGACCCGGGTTTGTGGAGCCCTGCGTTACCGTATGAATGTTCACTTTGCACTTTATACACATTTATTACACATAATAAAAATTGCACACATTTGTATTCACGTTTGGTTCCCACTCTTTTTTCTTTTTAGACAAAATTTCAAAACTTTTTTCATAACTTTTTCATGACCTAAAGTGAATTTTCCATGACTTTACGGCACCTACATGTGTAGAATTGATCAGATTTTTAGGGCTAAATATAAAATGTTCACTCTTTCCACTCACCTTATGGTTTGGGATTATAGCTTTTTAACATTTAAAATACTGTCAGTGCATTTATTTATTGTCGACTCTTTTAAACAAAAAGGCGCAGACGTTCAGAAGTAATCTGAACAGCCTCATGAGAACTTAACAGAACACTGGAGTTGCATGAAAGAGATACTAATTTTAGTCAAATACTTTATCGCAGCTCATCCAAGCTGCTTCTTCAGTTCCGGCCAGATGCTGTTGAACACTGCTTTAAATCTGTGGTCCAAAACCAGAAAAATTATGTGACGAAGGCTTTTTTTTGCAGAAATGTTATTTATACATACATTTCCAGGTGTCGGACCTTCAAGCTGCTCTGGCAACTCTCAACTCTGCTCTAGCTCTAATAAACTTACAGGAATCTCCCAACAAATGTGGAGAATCTGCAGAGATACTATTGGTGAACAGAGAAGGATCTGCAATCACCTCTGGCGGATTCTGGAAGCACCAGGTCGTCGCAGTCGAGTCAGACGGACCTGGAGAACCAGTCGATGGTGGGACGACTTTGTGGAAGGAGGAGGTGATGAAACTACGTGACGTGAAAACTTCCGTATGTCCAAAGACGCTCTTGTTGCTTTAAGTACAAACACACACAATCCACACACTTTTGCGTCACCGTGTTCACACAGATTTACATGCCGAAAACACTCGTCTAACGTTATTTCATTAAGTCACTTTACTGATATTTATCCTGTCTAATAGTTACATTAGAGTCTATTTTTAAGTCTATTTTTAAATTATTTTTAAACCATTATCTACTATCTTGTTTTCTTGCATGTTACCATTTTCCTGCTGTTCTTGAATTGTGCGTTGCAACACTGGAATTTCCCCACTGTGGGACTAATAAAGGCATATCTTATCTTATCTTATTTAAAAATAAAAATAAAAAGCTTTTGGACAACGGCCATCTTTACACTTCCTTGTATCTGCCTGTTGGGAGGAGCTAACTACACTGAAACTCCTCTGAAACTAACACACCCAACACCTACCTACGCCGCCTTCCAGAGTAGTTTCCATTTTTGCAGTTTTACCATTTTAAACGCTGATAAGTGCATTTGGCAGGTTTTCATGTTTTATAATTATCACTCTGTGTGGTACCTGTGATGTCCAGATGGTGAGCTTAATTAAAGAATTAAAAAAAATAAATAAATAAAAAACATCCAATACGGCAAATTTGAGCGAGAAGGAACAACATTACTAATATAAAAATAATAATAGACGAAAGGAGATACAAGCGTCAGAAACAAAAGTGACACTAAAAGGTTCAATATTATGCACAAATCGAGACCAAGACTAATCTGAGACCAGGACAAGAAGAAAACAAAAGGGTAGAGACCGAGACAAGACCAAGACTTTTAATCTGTGAGTCTTTCGTTCATTTGTTTTTCAAAATAAAAACAAAAATAAGAAAACAAAAATTAAAAAAACAACTATTTTCTTCATTATTTGTCTCCAAAACCAAAATGAAAAAATAAAAATAAAAATAATGATTCGTTTTTTCAGTTATCGATTTTGTGATTAAATGAAAAATGGAAAAAAAAAAAAAAAGATTTCCGCTTCCGTGACTTAAACTGAGATGCCGGACTAAACCAGGATTAAAACAGGACTAAAACAGGACTAAAACAGGACTAAACCAGGACTGAAACAGAGCAAAACCAGGACTAAAATAGGACTAAAACAGGACTAAACCAGGACTAAACCAGGACTAAAACAGGACTAAAACAGGACTAAACCAGGACTAAAACAGGACTAAAACAGGACTAAACCAGGACTAAAACAGGACTAAACCAGGACTGAATCAGGACTAAACCAGGACTAAAATAGGACTAAAATAGGACTAAAACAGGACTAAAACAGGACTAAACCAGGACTAAAACAGGACTGAACCAGGACTGAACCAGGACTAAAACAGGACTAAACCAGGACTGAATCAGGACTAAACCAGGACTAAACCAGGACTGAAACAGAGCAAAACCAGGACTAAAATAGGACTAAAAATAGGACTAAAACAGGACTAAACCAGGACTAAAACAGGACTAAAACAGGACTAAACCAGGACTAAAACAGGACTAAACCAGGACTGAATCAGGACTAAACCAGGACTAAACCAATACTGAAATAGGACTAAAACAGGACTAAAACAGGACTAAACCAGGACTGAAACAGAGCAAAACCAGGACTAAAACAGGACTAAACCAGGACTAAAATAGGACTAAAACAGGACTAAACCAGGACTAAAACAGGACTAAACCAGGACTAAAACAGGACTAAAACAGGACAGGACTAAACCAGGACTAAAACAGGACTAAAACAGGACTAAAACAGGACTAAACCAGGACTAAAACAGGACTGAACCAGGATTAAAACAGGCCTAAACCACTAACATCAAACCAAATCTAAACCAGGTCCCGGTCTGGTCCCGGTCTCAGTCATGATCACCAGACTACACCGGGTGCACCTCTAGGCCTGTTCCGATACTAATATAAAAAATAATAATAATATAGACATGATAGAAACGACGCCCCCTGCAGGCGTGAGCGCTGCTGTCAGGAACGTCACACAGGCCAAACTACAAGTCTGGACAGTTTTATTTCTCTCCTTTCCGGGGGCGGAGGCGTCGCACTGAAATATTCCTCCTTTTTTAAACAGAGACGGGGTCGGGTCGCCACAAACAGACCACAATATGTGCGGAGATCCTCTGCTAAAATGTCAGCATAACTAAGTCATAATTACAGAGTGTGGGGAATTCTTCTGTGACAAATGGGGGCTCCACCATATGTCTCATTTGCATAAATCATCAAACATGAATAATACTTAACTATTTATGGGCTCATCTGCATATCAGCACAGACACTCACACTCTCATGAACCCAGAACTGGACTCGGAGCGGCGCTGTCCAAACCGTCTGACGGAAGACCTGCACCCAGAGGACCCCACCCCGCAGACCTGCACCCAGAGGACCCCACCCCGCAGACCTGCACCCAGAGGACCCACAGACCTCCACCATTTCAGGAGTTTACTTTATAAACTTGTCATCACTCGTCGCCTTAGTTTGCGTTTATTAAAAGTGATAAAGCTCATTTCAAATTGTTCAGCATCAAACTCCTCAAAGACGTCCAAGATTTCATTTCTAGTTTGGGAGCAGAGACGACACAAACTTGGTCAATTTCAAACAAAACACTGAACTGTCAACACAGATCTACATATACAGAGGCATTATAATATAGACATGTTAGACGTAGTTTGTCCATGTGTTGCCGTAGACCAGACATGGGCATTGTTCAGTTCCCAGGTCACATACGGACATTTGGTCGACTCTGACAGGTCCGTTTAAGCTTATATGGAATTACAAAATAAATATATTTTACAATTTTAATGACATTTTTTGTAAGGCAGTGTCACTTTTTCATTGCGTAGTCATAACATAAACTCTAACCAGTCTGACCATCTCATCAAAACAATGATTTACAGGCTGATGAATGGGGCGAGTGAGGACCAGGTCGCAACAACCGTACTTTAGGGAAGATTCACGTGGTTCAGAGGGATGTAGTCAATGCAATGTTGTCAAGGTGGCTGCCCTAACTATAAAGCGCTGTGGGAAACACTGCCCCAATCACGGACGAGTTCCCTCCTGAATATTAAAGAGCCGAGGTTTCTGGGTAGCTGCACATGTAGTGGTGGAATGAGTGGGAACTCACTCGTGCACAGCTCTGCACCGAATTGAACGTCCTGTGCCGAAATGGTTCAGCATGAAGACATGAACCGTTACACCTCTAGAACCAAATAATAAAAGTGTGTCAGAATCAGTTGTGTTCAGATGGAGGATTTGGCGTCTGTGTGGACTCACACGGTGCTCCAAAAGCCATACTGAGCCGACCTGACCATGTGCCGCGCTCACAGTTTGTGCAGATGTCCTCTGGGAGGCGCTACGTCACCCACCAACAAAAGACCAACCACCGTGTTAAATCTTTTATTCCTTCTGCCATAAAACTTTCAAATGGAAAGTAAATTTACTATTGTGACCCTGATGCTCTGAGGTTTGAATGTCGTCGTGTTTTGTATGTATTTCATTTTTAATTTTATTTATTTATGGATTGTGCACGAGCAGAGACGTGCGAACTGAATTGCACTTGAGGATTAGTAAAGTTATTGATTGATTGATTGTATAAAACGGCGGCAGACTGGTTAGTTCTCTCATTAACCCACGGGCAAGACACTTCTCTGACCTCACTCGGACGAGCCTACGCAGAATCCTGAATATTTCTCGGCGATGAGCTCAGCGCCGGCGAGCGAGCGAGGAGTGGATGAGTAATATCAGAGAGTAGATCACTTTGAGAGGCCTGTCAAACTCAATACGAATCCAGACGATTATTGTTACCTCCACGGACGCTCCGGCAACCGTTGTGCTAACAGAACGAACGTGATATCTCCTGCTGCGGTGGAACGGACCTCTCCTCTCCTCGGCTCCGGAGACGAGCGCGACGCCGGCACCCAAAGGATCCGTTCACCCGAGCCGGAGCGGGCGGTCGTTAATTACACCGTCCTGTGTCGGCGCTGGACAGGTGGTAAACGCTCTCAGCAGGAGCGCGTGGAAAATAAGAAGCTTGATGATGATACTTAGGAGACGAAAGGAGATACAAGCGTCAGAAACAAAAGTGACACTAAAAGGTTCAATGTTATGCACAAATCGAGACCAAGACTAATCTGAGACCAGGACAAGGAGAAAAAAAAAGGGTAGAGACCGAGACAAGACCAAGACTTTTAATCTGTGAGTCTTTCGTTCATTCGTTTTTCAAAATAAAAACTAAAATAAGAAAACAAAAATTAAAAAACAACTATTTTCTTCATTATTTGTCTCCAAAACCAAAATGAAAAAAAAATAATAAAAATAATGATTCGTTTTTTCAGATTTTGTGATTAAATGAAAAATGAAAAAAAAAAAAAAGATTTCCGCTTCCGTGACTTAAACTGAGATGCCGGACTGAACCAGGACTGAAACAGGACAAAACCAGGACTAAAACAGGACTAAACCAGGACTAAAATAGGACTAAAACAGGACTAAAACAGGACTAAACCAGGACTAAAACAGGACTAAAACTAAGGACTAAACCAGGACTAAACAGGACTAAAACAGGACTAAAATAGGACTAAAATAGGACTAAAACAGGACTAAAACAGGACTAAACCAGGACTAAAACAGGACTAAAACTAAAACAGGACTAAACCAGGACTAAAACAGGACTAAAACAGGACTAAAACCAGGACTTAAAAACAGGCCTAAACCACTAACATCAAACCAAATCTAAACCAGGTCCCGGTCTGGTCCCGGTCTCAGTCATGATCACCAGACTACACCGGGTGCACCTCTAGGCCTGTTCCGATACTCCTGGTTTAGTCCTGGTTTAGTCCTGGTTCAGTCCTGGTTTAGTCCATTATTCGTTTTTTTCCATTATTCATTTAAACACAAAATCCAAAACTGAAAAAACAAATCTTTTTTTTTTTTATATATTGTTATATGTTTACAGTTAATATCCCATAAAAGTGCAGCGGCTCCTCTTCAAGCTCCGTGATACGACTGCTGTTGTGATTTTGGGCAATACAAAAATAAAATGAATAGATTTTATCATTTTATTTTCTTTGTGGGTGGGAGGAATGAGTGTAGTTTTGAGCTGCGCAGGCGGAGGTCTGAGCGAGTGCACATGTTTGTAAAGGTCTAAAGACTGTCCAAGGTCAAACCCTTCAGGTACAAATGGAAACATGAATAGAATCTTAGTGTGTGTTTGTATATTATTTGAGTTTGTTTTATTTCACACACGTCTCTGTCCTCTCCCTGACCTGATCTGTCCTCTGTGTGCGCTGGACATTTGTGGTTTCACACAGTTAACCTTTCACCCCCGCTCCTTCAGCCAATCAGATCAGGCCGCGGTGTTGTTCCCTCACCTGATCACTGAAGCGAGTTCACCGAGTTCACAAAGCGTACGCACGTGTAACAGAAAGGACTCAACACACGTCTAATGATCAACTTTTAAAGAACGACCTGAGATGTTCTGCCGGAATGAGTTAAACAACTTCAGTTTAATTCATTTTCCTCAAATGATTCTTAACTTGTTTCATCACTGTTTGTGTCTAACGGTTAAAGGCCTTGTCCCGGATATTATTCCATGTATTTGAGCATGTCTTGTCTCATTTTTTATTTATTTTTAAGTTTATTAAAGGTTGTATGGAGGATTTTTTTTGTTTCAAATTGTCAGTGATAGATTATAGAGATGCAGTCGCCTTGTAATTATGATGACCAAAAAAAAGAGCTGGGTCAGACAGTTGTGCTGACTGGACGTCCATGAGCAAATCCCACCCCTCAAAAAGAAACAAAAAACAAAAAACAGTTGTGTGTTGTGTGGATCGGGACAACCCATAACTGTCGTACATCTCCACCTAAAAAGGACCTCAGTCTGTCTTACATCTCCACCAAAAAGGACCTCAGTCTGTCTTATATCTCCACCAAAAAGGACCTCAGGACCTCAGTCTGTCTTATATCTCCACCTAAAAAGGACCTCAGTCTGTCTTACATCTCCACCAAAAAGGACCTCAGTCTGTCTTATATCTCCACCAAAAAGGACCTCAGTCTGTCTTACATCTCCACCAAAAAGGACCTCAGTCTGTCTTACATCTCCACCAAAAAGGACCTCAGTCTGTCTTATATCTCCACCAAAAAGGACCTCAGTCTGTCTTATATCTCCACCTAAAAAGGACCTCAGTCTGTCTTATATCTCCACCTAAAAAGGACCTCAGTCTGTCTTACATCTCCACCAAAAAGGACCTCAGTCTGTCTTACATCTCCACCAAAAAGGACCTCATTCTGTCTTACATCTCCACCAAAAAGGACCTCAGTCTGTCTTTATCTCCACCAAAAAGGACCTCAGTCTGTCTTATATCTCCACCAAAAAGGACCTCAGTCTGTCTTATATCTCCACCAAAAAGGACCTCAGTCTGTCTTACATCTCCACCAAAAAGGACCTCAGTCTGTCTTATATCTCCACCAAAAAGGACCTCAGTCTGTCTTACATCTCCACCAAAAAGGACCTCAGTCTGTCTTACATCTCCACCAAAAAGGACCTCAGTCTGTCTTATATCTCCATCTAAAAGGACCTCAGTCTGTCTTATATCTTCCTCTGTCTTATATCTCCATCAAAAAGGACCTCAGTCTGTCTTACATCTCCACCAAAAAGGACCTCAGTCTGTCTTATATCTCCACCTAAAAAGGACCTCAGTCTGTCTTACATCTCCACCAAAAAAGGACCTCAGTCTGTCTTATATCTCCACCTAAAAAGGACCTCAGTCTGTCTTACATCTCCACCAAAAAGGACCTCAGTCTGTCTTACATCTCCACCAAAAAGGACCTCAGTCTGTCTTACATCTCCACCAAAAAGGACCTCAGTCTGTCTTACATCTCCACCTAAAAAGGACCTCAGTCTGTCTTACATCTCCACCTAAAAAGGACCTCAGTCTGTCTTACATCTCCACCAAAAAGGACCTCAGTCTGTCTTACATCTCCATCTAAAAAGGACCTCAGTCTGTCTTACATCTCCACCAAAAAGGACCTCAGTCTGTCTTATATCTCCATCTAAAAGGACCTCAGTCTGTCTTACATCTCCACCAAAAAGGACCTCAGTCTGTCTTACATCTCCACCAAAAAGGACCTCAGTCTGTCTTACATCTCCACCAAAAAGGACCTCAGTCTGTCTTACATCTCCACCTAAAAAGGACCTCAGTCTGTCTTACATCTCCACCTAAAAAGGACCTCAGTCTGTCTTACATCTCTCCACCAAAAAAGGACCTCAGTCTGTCTTACATCTCCACCAAAAAGGACCTCAGTCTGTCTTAATTCTCCATCTAAAAAGGACCTCAGTCTGTCTTATATCTCCATCTAAAAGGACCTCTCAGTCTGTCTTACATCTCCACCAAAAGGACCTCAGTCTGTCTTATATCTCCACCAAAAGGACCTCAGGACTCAGTCTGTCTTACATCTCCACAAAAAGGACCTCAGTCTGTCTTACATCTCCACCAAAAAGGACCTCAGTCTGTCTTATATCTCCATCTAAAAGGACCCTCAGTCTGTCTTACATCTCCACCAAAAAGGACCTCAGTCTGTCTTACATCTCCACCAAAAGGACCTCAGTCTGTCTTACATTCTCCACCAAAAAGGACCTCAGTCTGTCTTACACATCTCCACCAAAAAAGGACCTCAGTCTGTCTTATATCTCCACCTCAAAAAAGGACCTCAGTCTGTCTTATATCTCCACCTAAAAAGGACCTCAGTCTGTCTTACATCTCCACCAAAAAGGACCTCAGTCTCTGTCTTATATCTCCACCAAAAAAGGACCTCAGTCTGTCTTATATCTCCATCTAAAAAGGACCTCAGTCTGTCTTACATCTCCACCAAAAAGGACCTCAGTCTGTCTTACATATCCACTAAAAGGACCTCAGTCTGTCTTATATCTCCATCTCTTAAAAAAAGGACCTCAGTCTGTCTTACATCTCCACCTAAAAAGGACCTCAGTCTGTCTTATATCTCAGTCTTATATCTCCACCAAAAAGGACCTCAGTCTGTCTTATATCTCCATCTAAAAGGAATCTCAGGGACCTCAGTCTGTCTTATATCTCCATCTATCTAAAATCTCAGTCTGTCTTACATCTCACCAAAAAGGACCTCAGTCTGTCTTACATCTCCACCAAAAAGGACCTCAGTCTGTCTTATATCTCCACCTAAAAAGGACCTCAGTCTGTCTTATATCTCCATCTAAAAAGGACCTCAGTCTGTCTTATCTCTCCACCTAAAAAGGACCTCAGTCTGTCTTACATCTCCACCAAAAAGGACCTCTGTCTTATATCTCCATCTAAAAGGACCTCAGTCTGTCTTACATCTCCACCAAAAAGGACCTCAGTCTGTCTTATATCTCCACCTAAAAAGGACCTCAGTCTGTCTTACATCTCCACCTAAAAAGGACCTCAGTCTGTCTTACATCTCCACCAAAAAGGACCTCAGTCTGTCTTACATCTCCACCTAAAAAGGACCTCAGTCTGTCTTACATCTCCACCTAAAAAGGACCTCAGTCTGTCTTACATCTCCACCTAAAAAGGACCTCAGTCTGTCTTATATCTCCACCAAAAAGGACCTCAGTCTGTCTTACATCTCCACCTAAAAAGGACCTCAGTCTGTCTTATCTCCATCTCCTTACCTCAAAAGGACCTCAGTCTGTCTTATATCTCCACCTAAAAAGGACCTCAGTCTGTCTTACATCTCCACCTAAAAAGGACCTCAGTCTGTCTTATATCTCCATCTAAAAGGACCTCAGTCTGTCTTATATCTCCATCTAAAAGGACCTCAGTCTGTCTTACATCTCCACCAAAAAGGACCTCAGTCTGTCTTACATCTCCACCAAAAAGGACCTCAGTCTGTCTTACATCTCCACCAAAAAGGACCTCAGTCTGTCTTACATCGCCACCAAAAAGGACCTCAGTCTGTCTTACCTCAGTCTGTCTTACATCTCCAAAAAAGGACCTCAGTCTGTCTTAATATCTCCACCAAAAAAGTACCTCAGTCTGTCTTACATCTCCACCTAAAAAGGACCTCAGTCTGTCTTACATCTCCACCAAAAAGGACCTCAGTCTGTCTTACATCTCCACCAAAAAGGACCTCAGTCTGTCTTATATCTCCACCAAAAAGGACCTCAGTCTGTCTTATATCTCCATCTAAAAGGACCTCAGTCTGTCTTACATCTCCACCAAAAAGGACCTCAGTCTGTCTTACATCTCCACCTAAAAAGGACCTCAGTCTGTCTTATATCTCCATCTAAAAGGACCTCAGTCTGTCTTACATCTCCACCTAAAAAGGACCTCAGTCTGTCTTATATCTCCACCTAAAAGGACTAAAACTACAGGTCATTCCTTTGAGGACAGTGAGGTACAGATCTGAGCCACAGAAAAGAATTGGTTTGAGAAGAGAGTTAAAGAAGCTATTTTTATTAGGAAAGACAATCCATCTTTGAGCAGAAATCGAGGACTCAGACACCATCCATCTCCCATTTACAGCTCCATCCTCAAACCTAAATCAAAACAAAGAAAACAGTAGAGAAAACCAGGTCAGGCCCAGAGGTGTGAAAACACTCACTATGACCCTGAATGATTCTGCTAATAAAACCCCACACTCAGTTCAAAAGGACGAGCTACAAACACAAACTGTGAATAAGCAGTGTGATAGTTTCAGAGTAGTTTCAGTGTAGTTAGCTCCTCCTTCAGACAGATATAAGAAAGTGTCCTCCAGCATCTGACAAAAACTGAAGAAACATTTTCGACCAAATAAACTTTTGTCCAGTTCACAAATTGAGTTTCTTCTTTTTCTTCTCGTTTTACTGTCCTAGATCAGGAGGTGCACATTTAATTGCTGGTTGCTTTACTGTCATGGCAAAAGTCTGCTCTGGTGTCTGAAAGTTGTGAAAAGTGCTCATAAAAACTCTTTGGAGTGAATAATTAGGACGATCTGAATGCAGAAGGTCAGTGAAGAATAATTTTGGACGACTGCGAACTTTTTATCCCAAACAGACCTGGAGTTGTGTTTTGTTTCATTCACACGTTTAACACACAAACCCTGAATATTTAGGCTTTTGAGTTCTTCTCTCGAAAGGAAAACAACAAAAAGAGCTCCACTGTGTTTTTAAACTCCACACACCTTCACGAGAATCATTTGGATCATTTCAGCCCTGGAATTCCCATCTCTATTAAACAAAATTTGAAAGGAGCTGCTAAACTGTAAACCCACTTCATGATAGAGTCGTAGTCCTGGATACTGGTCTTCAAGCCTCAAGACTGTTTATCTGCAGTCTTGGTCTCATCTCGGACTCGACCGCGCTTGGACTCGGTCTTGTCTTGATCTTGAAGATGCTTGGACTCGGTCTTGTCTCAGTTTTCAAGGCGCTTGGACTCGGTCTTGTCTTGATCTTGAAGATGCTTGGACTCGGTCTTGTCTCAGTCTTCAAGGCGCTTGGACTCGGTCTTGTCTCGGCCTCGTAGGCGCTTGGACTCGGTCTTGTCTTGATCTTGAAGATGCTTGGACTCGGTCTTGTCTCGGTCTTGAAGGCGCTTGGACTCGGTCTTGTCTCAGTCTTGAAGGCGCTTGGACTCGGTCTTGTCTCAGTCTTGAAGATGCTTGGACTCGGTCTTGTCTCAGTCTTGAAGGCGCTTGGACTCGGTCTTGTCTCAGTCTTGAAGGCGCTTGGACTCGGTCTTGTCTCAGTCTTCAAGGCACTTGGACTCGGTCTTGTCTCAGTCTTGAAGGCGCTTGGACTCGGTCTTGTCTCAGTCTCAAAGGCGCTTGGACTCGGTCTTGTCTCGGTCTCAAAAGGCGCTTGGACTTGGTCTTGTCTCAGTCTCGAAGGCGCTTGAACTCGGTCTTGTCTCAGTCTTGAAGGTGCTTGGACTCGGTCTTGTCTCGGTCTCGAGGTCTGACACTTGACGAGTGATAAAATGGAGATAGATTTATAAAAACATTGATATATTTGTGCCAAAATAATAGTAAAATATAAATAAATGTAAGAAATGACAAAGATGGTCTCGATTTGGTCTAGAATGGGCCATGGTCTTGGTCTTTTCTCTGTCCCGACCTTTAAAAGTCTCTGTCTTGTCTCGGTCTCTTTGTTTAAATGTCTCGGTCTCTTTGTTTAAATGTCTCGGTCTCGACGTTTTAAAAGTCTTGGTCTTGTCTCTGCATTGACGTTTAAAAGTCTTGGTCTTGTCTCGGTCTTGGCGTTTAAGAGTCTCGGTCTCTGTGTTTAAATGTCTCAGTCTTGTCTTGGTCTTGGGTTTTTAAAGTCTCGATCTTGTCTCGGTTTCGACCCTCAGAGGTCTTGGTCTTGGTCTTGGTCTCGGGACCCTGTGGTCAGACAAACTAATAATAAAAAGTTATTCAAACACGTATGAATGAAACAAGCACAAATCTAGACGTGGTTTTGAGGAAGTAATAAGATTCTAACATGACTCAAAGCTCACAAGAGTCAATTGTGCGTAATATTGGACCTTTAAAGATAAATTGTTCTGTTTTTCATGTTTTTAAGACTGTAAAAATCTACTACAACACCTTTAATCTATCAAAAAAATGAATACAAACAGACCTCAGCATGACCCAGCTTTCACACTCCAGCTGCAGCTCTGAAAGGTGAGCGCTCAGGTCCGAGAGCGTGGCGGGTGCGGTAATTACGGCGGTGCTTTGGCAGAGCGAGAGGAGCCGTGCTGAATGCGCTCTGATTGGTCCCATTTCCCGTTCGCTCCCCTGATTGCTCGTGTGACAGGTACCACTTTACTCTGAGCGACTGGATCTTTTCTCCAACTTCTGTGCGAGCGCGCGGGACGCTGAAGGCCGCCTCCCGAGCGAGCCCGGCTACGTCCAATTAGCAGTCTTTCACGGAGCTGATTACACTTACGGGAGGAGGAGGAGGGCGGCGGCGTTCAGAAGGTTTAGCGGCTCGAGAAGTGTTTCTTTCAGACCGGCAAAAACTACTCTGCTCGTCTCCAGGATGCAGTTACATCCATGTTAAAGAATCTTACTTTTACGTCTAAATACCTTTCTTTAAAGCTCCTGTATTACGCTAAATGGACTCTTGAGGTTTAAGTCATGTTAGAACGCTGTTACCTCCTCAAAAACATGTCTGGAGTTGTGTTTTGTTTCACACATGTTGGAGTAATCCTGGTTGATCGGCTCTATTCACGCTTACGTCACAAACCAAGAAGATGTTTGGAAAATTAAAACCGACTGTGATAAAACCCACTGATGTAAGGCTTCATTTACACATATCCAGGTGTGTTGAGAAAAGAATATTTCCCTCTGTCCGTTTTCCACAATAACATCGTGCTCACAGCATCGTTTTCAAAACAGGTTTTTGTTTACATCGAGCGGCGTCATAACTACACCGAGCCTCTGGGCGGCGCTGGATTAGATTCAAACCTGGAGCATTTATTTCATTACAGTTCTAAGTTTTACTCACAAATAGTATGAAAAACGTGCATTACTGAGCGGGCTCGCCTCTCCACAGATCTGTTAAAGCCTGTTACGACTCAGCTCTGCTAGAGATGGGAAGTACAAAAGAACCAAGATGGATAATGGAATAAATTATCCATCCATCCATTTTCTTCCTCTTATCCGGGGCCGGGTCGCAGGGGCTGCAGTCTAAGCCGGGACCCCCCCAGACACGTCCTCCAGCTCCTCCGGGGGGACCCCGAGGTTTTCCCAGGCCAGTCCAGAGACACAGTCCCTCCAGCGTGTCCTGGGTCTTCCCTGGGGCCTCCGTCCAGGTGGGACATGACTGAAACACCTCCAGACGGAGGCGCCCAGGAGACATCTGGAACAGATGCCTGAGTCAACTGCTCCTCTCGATGTGGAGGGAGCAGCGGCTCTATTCTGAGCTCCTCCCATGTGACTGAGCTCCTCACCCTATCTCTAAGGGAGCGCCCAGACACCCTGCGGAGGAAACTCATTTCAAGCGTTTGTATCGGCGATCTCGTCCTTTCAGTCATTACCCAGAGCTCATGACCAGAGGTGAGGGGAGGAACAGAGACTGACCTGTAAACCCAGAACTTTGCCTTTCGGCTCAGCTCCTCTTCACCACAACTGTCCGAACGAGCGACGTGGGGAGGTCTTCTTAAAAGAAACTAACAAACAAATGGAAATGTCTGTTTTTAAAAATACTTGTGTATGTGTAAACGGGGCCTAAATGTGTTCAGAGGTCAAATGATCATCATCATGATTGGAATCATCTGGAATATGGCACTACATCTCTTCTAATCGCAGTGCGCTCGGAGTTGTGCGTCAGTGGTGAAATTTTGAAAACTGAGTCATGATTGTATCATGTTGATGAGCCGAACATAACAGAACGATACAGTGACATGGAGATGAAGAAAACTGGGCCTGGGAAGTTGTCATTGTTTCTTTCCAAACGTTTGTTTCCTGGTTTGTGACGTAAATGTGAATAGATCCAATTTGCCTGTTTACATTTCCTGTAAACCTTGTGTACTCAAACAGGCGTGGATGACATCTTAAACCTCTTCAGGCATGTTTCTGTTGAGTGAACATCCTTATAACATGGTAAAAATAAGTTGTTTTTTCATAATACCCAGTTTTTTAACTCGTCAGAATGTTTGGAATCTGGCGTGAGCCTCTGTACCAGACTGTGGTGGTTAACACTTCACACTTCAGGCCAAGGAAATATCATAAATTATATCTCACACTGTTCCCCTCCGTGCAGACTTCAGATCACACACACACACACACACTGTACACACACTTAAACACACACACACATATATCTCTTCGGAGCTTTGTTTCAAACACGAGATGTGCTCCAAAAGTCGTTAGGCGTCTGTAATTACATCTGTTCACACTGACGACCGTCCATTAGCAGCGTGTGACAGGCGCTATAAATGAACTCACCTACAGGGGGAGCATTATATAACCACGACTCAGCACAATCACATGTGTTTGCTCCAGAGAAAAAAATAATAATGAAAATGAGAATTCAGGTAGTTTCAGAGCAAAGACTTAAAGAACAACGCAGGCGAAGAAGAAAACAGATTAAATTTAGAGCTTTTAGAATGAAACTTCTTCTGTAGTTTGCTCAAATAAATGTAAAAAATGTTTATATACTAAACATTTTCATCATACGGAAGCCCTGAGAGGCAAGAGAAAAAAAAAAAAAAAGAAAATAGAGTGTTTTTTTTTTTTTTTTTTGTTTTGTTTTTTTCACCAACTCAAAAAAATATATATGAATAAATAAAAAATTTAAAAATTCTACAAAAAAAATAAAATCTAAAAAAATAAAATAAAATTCCACAAAAAATGTTTTCTACATTATTTTTTTTTCTCTTGTGTTTTTTTTTTTTTTTTTTTTTGTTTCCCACTGTTGATGTGGCTGATGAAGGAAAAAAAAAACGCTCAGAGTCTAGAGAGCGTTAGGCATTTAGAAAAAAATATATATATATTTTTGAGTTGGTGAAAAACAAAACAAACAAAAAAAAACACAATGACTTGCCTCATTTTTTTTCTCTCTTGCCTCTTGGGGTTTCTGTATCATCATGTGACGCACTCATATAAAAAAAAATATGATTTTAGGAACATTTGAGTCTTGAAAATAGATGGAGCCAGGTTTAAAATTCTCGCTTCAGTTTGTGTTCATATTACAAACAAAAATGTACAGACTGGATTAGTATTTGAATGAAAACTCAAAAAAATCCTTCTGTATGTTTTGTTAAAAGTCAGTTAAGTACAAGTTGATTCAGTTAAATATTCTTTCAGTGCAGAAAGCTCATAGTTTAAAGGACGAAACTAAACATATAAAATTAAATAAAAAGCATTTGTGTTGCCTGTAGTGTCTCGGCTTATTTGACTGACAGCAGAGGCAGTTCTGCTCACAGTAAAAATTCCAGGCACAGCAATAATATTCTGCATGGAGACGAGGAAGTGTTGTAAACTCCCACCAGCAGAAAAGTGATGGGGCCCAAAAGCAACATTTTCATAAACAAATATAATAAAGCGTTTATACAGTAATGCGCAGACATTATATACTCCACTAAAACAGTGTATTGTATTAAAATAAAACCGTGTCATTCAAAAGGACCAAACTACACATTCCTTTTATATCAGGCCGCTCCATGTGAAACGCTTACATAATCATATCACGCTATGTTGGCTCATATGAAAGGAAAAATACACAAATCCACCAGAGGAAGAGGAAGTCTGCGGGATCCCGTTCTCCATCCAAGCCCTGGGGTCCCATTTGAGATCATCAGAATTTCACAAATAAGACTATTCTGGTGCGTCCGTGGAAATGGCTCAGTCTCACAAAGGGCCGGATAGATGGCTGTGTGGGCAGATTCTGCGTAATAAAAGGCTTCATGAATACAGCGGCATTACGGAGCAGCGAATGAGGCGGCAGGACCGCGCCTGTCCTGTCCTGTCGTCCCCGAGCGCAGGCGCACGGTGGCGGGCAGGGACGAGCGAGCGCCGGGGCGGAGGCGACGCGACAAAAGCTTGTGCTTGTGTCTGCAGTACAGTTTGAATTTATGACATTTGTGGATCATTATGTTCAGTTGGAAACATTTTAAATCACAATATTCACCTCAAAAGATTTAATAAAAGAAACAAGTCTGCTCACTTTTGCTTTAGAAAACTCTGGTGCCAAATACGAGCTGACATCACTGTAAACTAGTGTCGTAGTTCTCAAGACCTGTCGTGGTCTGGAGACTGGCCTCAAGACCACTTTGTCTCATTTTAGACTCGAGTGCATTTGGACTTGGTTTTGTCTCGGTCTTGGTGGAGCTTGGTCTCGGTCTTGTCTTGGACTCAAGGTCTGACTCTCGACAAATGTGATCATACTTCATTACGGCTGGTAAATTTGCAGAGGCTCAATATCTCTGCAAAATCAGCCAGAGAACGTCACTGTAAATGTGATGAAGGTGAAAAAAACACTTGATTAACTTTGAAGTTGTTTTGTGTTTTGTGCCAGTGGAAGCAGGATTAAAGAAGAGGTTCTCAAACTGTGGGTGAGGGTCCAAAAAGGACATTTAAATGCAGCACAGTTTGGTTGGCCTATTTTAAGCCTAAATGAAAATTAACCAAATTGACATAGATTTATTTAAAAAAAAAAAACAACATTGATATATTTGTGCCAAAATAAGTCTAAAATACAAATAAATGTAGAAAATTACAAAGATGGTCTTGAGTTGGTCTCGATTGGCCGTGGCCTCGGTCTTGTCTCGGTCTCGACCTTTAAGAATCTTGGTCTTGTCCTGGTCTCAGGGAGCCTGATTCATCAGCTGGTTTCACTATGTGGAAACTGTCTGACCTCGCAGCATTAGGATTTGTTCGCTCGACGGTAGGTGTGTACTTTTTTTAATTTAACCAATCGCTGCTGTTTGGTCGTGACGTATGTAATGCACCAAATCCTGTAGGAAGAAGGACAATAACGTCTTTCCCCTTGATAAAATTCAACAAACATTCTCTTTGTTCCAGCTTTAAATCCTCGATCTCGTGAATCGTTGCCAACACAGAATGTCTGTCTTCGTCTACATCCATCTCGACGCTTTGTTTACTGTTGTGCTGTTCCACAAAAGGGACCCAAACAGACGCCACGAGTTTGACATCATGACTTCACAGCTCCCAGCTGATTGGCCGGTGCGCGCTCTAGGTGGCGCCAGCCCGGCCAGGTCCCCTGTCCGAGGCCGTCTTGGTCTGGAATAGTGCGGCCTTGACTACAACACGACCGTAAACTCATTCACAACAAAACGCCGTGTCCTGTGGGCCTCTCCTATGGACAGATGCACATCACACTAGTGAGCAGAAGAATTTTTGTTTTAATTTGTACCAAAATTACGACACTGCCGAATCCCTCGTATCACTGATTAAGAAAAAATAAAAACTGAAGAAGTACAGAGCAGTGGGCGTGTATCTGTGCAGGTGAAATCAGTAAAATGACATCTTGAAAATAAGTACAACAAATACAACTTCAGGTGAGTAAATGTCGAAGGGAAACGACTGTAACTGTAATAAAAGCTCTGGAAAGTCCATTTGAGTTTCCTGCTGCCTCCTGCTGACCACTGTGATTTCAAGCACTATGTAACATCACACATGACTGCCCTGATTTCTCCCCTTTAAGATGACACACGTGCACGTATGGAATCTAAACCCTCTGCATGTTTTTGTTGAGGGAAAACTCCAAAAAGTCCATTTCAGTACAATTACTTGAGTACAGGGCTTTCTCAGATAATAATATTACTGATTACTTTCATTTCATTTATTCTGCAATCGCGAAGACGCACACATGTTGGACGTGTGAAAGGGGCAGTGTGTGTCTGTTCTCCCCCGGCACGAGCACACGAGTCTGGGCTCAGGGCGGCAGAGACGGGGGGGGGGGGTCTGTTAATGACAGGAGCCGAGCCGCTGATGGAGGAGCTGATAACAGAATATTGACATTCAGTCACACAAAGAGACAGAGTTTGAACTATTGTGAGGATTTAAGGTCACACACAGAGGAGACGAGTCAAGAAGAATGGAAGATTTAATGGAGGAAAAGAACGTTATTGTAGCGCCAACTGGACACAAATGAAAAGGCTCCAGTAGAGTTCATTTGTTCGTTTAAAGGTTGTATAGAGGATTTTTTTTTTAAGGGAAGAGAAATACAGCGACAGTCCTTGTGCGCGTTCAGAATTACCGTTGAAGTTTCCTGTCTAGAAGTAATTCAGCGACCGACGCGTCAGTTTTTAGACCCTTCGTCTGCTTCGGTCGCGCCATCGCTGGACGAGATCTCCAAGAATCACCTCAGTTTGGCTTTGCTCCTTTTCCTCTTCTCTTCTTCTTTCAGCGACCTCAAAAACGGACTTTCTTTTGCGGCGAACCGGTCGTGGATTCTCGTCCGCCGTCGCGACAAACTTTGTGCGAAATGCGAGGAAGCGACAGTTCGAAAAAGCCTCTAAGAACCGCTGCGTAAACCACGTAATCCCCGCGCTCCGACGAGTCAGTTATACACTAGGGAGTTTGATTGACAACCCAACAGCCAATAGAAAATGAGGGAGCCTCGTTTTCTATTGGCTGATGTTTATCTGGCCTCAACACGTCCACAGTTGATAGATTTTCGTTCTTTTTTTTTTGGTCATCATAATTACAAAGCTGCTGCGTCTCTGTAATGGTATTTTAATCTTTCACTGACAGTTTGAAACAAAAAAAAAATCCTCCATACAACCTTTAAGATTCAAAGAAGAAGAATTTTTCTCCAACAAGGTGAGGCAGAGTTATAAGAAGAGCACAATACACACACATATACATTTAAAATACTGCAAAAAAAAATAAATAAATAAATAAAAAATTGAGTCTGTACCTTTCTGCAGGTGATGATTCCCTGGAAATAGAAACTTAAAACTAAACTTCGGAACATTCTCCATAGAAATAGATATATTTTATGTTATAGTGTGGAAGATTCCAGCCAAAGGAACAACATTTGCGTGAAAACAAGTCAGGTTTATGGAGATGCAAGCCTCAGTAAGGATGTTTTTCTACATTTCATAGAATAAGATAAGATAAGATAAGATAATCCTTTATTGTCTCCCATGGGAGAAATTTGTCTTGGGACAGGGGGTCACATGCTTTATTAAAAAACAGGGCAACACAACACAAAGCAGCACATAAACAAAAACCATAGAACAAAGTAAATATGAGGCCAAGTCTGACCACGAGTGATGCACCAACAGGACCTTTAAACTATTCTTAACAGGCAGGACCTCTGCATTCTTGTATTCTATTAATTATTGCACATTCCCTAAGCCTATGTGCAGTTTTAATTGCACGTTCTCTAAGCCTTTTATAATTATTTTTTAACTGCACTGTCTGAGTTTAGCAGTTTAACAGCGAGTGGCACAAAAGAATGTTTGAATCTGTTCAGTTTACAGTTTGGGACCTGAACCTTCTGCCTGATGGCATCAACTCAAACTGACTGTGAAGAACATGGGTTGGGTCACTGCTCCTTCCTGCTGAGTTTCCTCACAGTCTCCTCAAAAATGTGCTGAAGTGAGCTCGGGGCCACACCCATTATTTTACCTGCTCTTTTAGTCAAGGTAAAAATCTGTGATTTAAGTTTGACTGACAGGTCACCAAACCATGTTGACATGCCATAGCGTAAGATAGATTCCATACATGCTTTGTAAAACATCAGCATTACATTGGTGTCCACTCCATGTGACCTAAGCCGTCTTAAAAAATAGAGACGCTGCTGATTCTTGAGCAGACAGACTGTACCTGCTGGACCATTGGAGCTGAGAATCAAATAACACACCCAAGTACTTCAAACACGTCACCTGCTCTATGTCCCTCCCCCTGATGTTAACGGGGCTGTGGTTCCCGACAGATTTGGGGTCAAAAATCATCTCCTTTGTCTTTTCCACATTTAAGACAAGGTTATGTTCCTCACACCAATGCACCACTTCATCTGGCATCTGTGCTTTTACTGAGTAAACTAAGAAAAGCCGTGTCATCAGAAAATTTAAGTATATAGTTGTTTACCTGGTTAAATTGGATAAAGTTTGGTTAAAGTTTATTCAACTTCTTCTAGTGTTAATTCAACTTCCCTTAGTGTTAATCTGGCTCCTCCCACCACCACTTCAAACTCCCGTGTCCAGTTTGAACCAGTTTTGTTCATAATTTTATCTTAAATTAACTCAAATAAAGTGTAAAAAAAAAAAAAAAACACCTCAAGATCAAATCAGGATAACCCTACAAAGTGTTACTCTCCGTTTACTCTCAAAACGTAAATTTAACTCTGGATTTCAGGGTTAAACAGGAATTTTGGTCCAGTGTTACTTAATTAACATTAACAACAAATGTTAAAATGTTAAATTAACTCTAGAACAGATTGGACTCATATAAATATAAATATAAATATAAACATAAACATAAAGAGAAAATGTTAAAATTGATTCTGTGAGAGTAAATTTTAACACTACACATTTTTTGGTTTATATTTTATTTTATTGTTTCTGGTAATTATTTTGTAAAATATGTCACATTACAGTACAGAGTTTTTATGAGTGTGAGAGTTTCTTAGAGTTTCTTTCTTCTGTACAAATCTATGTATCATGTATCGTTCTGTACTAATCATGGCTGGATACAAAGGAAAAAAAGAAAAGCCCTTCTAAACTCATCGTGGTGAATAATTCAGAGGCTCAGTTGTGTTTTTAGTCGTGGTGTTTGTAATATTTTCATGGTGTGGTTGCAGTGCAGTTGTCTTTTGGTGCCCGTGTCTTCGTCTCGTCCTGACTCGCTCTGTTCTCTTAAACAGCGTCCGTTTTGACATCACATCGATTGGTGAGTTTGATGGATCGACTCGTGACGGCGCGACAATAAAAGTGCCCGTCTCCCTCAGTAAACAGACTGTGAAGGACCACCGCGGACGCCAACTCAGCTGTCACTCACCGCTGCCAATCACGCCCACTGCACTGCCCCCACTGCACTGCCCCCACTGTCTGCTCCCACTGCCCGCTCCCCCCGTCCTGCCCGCTCCTCACTGCCCGCTCCCCACTGCCCGCTCCTCCTGTCTGCTCTCCACTGTCCTGCCCGCTCCTCACTGCCCGCTTCCCACTGCTCGTTCCCCTTTGCCCGCTCCCCACTGTCTGCTCCCTCCTGTCCTACCCGCTCCCACTGCTCGTTCCCCACTGCCCTCTCCTCACTGCCCGCTCCCACTTTCCTGCCCGCTCCCCACTGCCCGCTCCCCACTGTCCGCTCCCCACTGCCCGCTCCCCACTGTCCTGCTCCCCACTGTCCGCTCCCCACTGTCCGCTCCCCACTGTCCGCTCCCGCCCGCTCCCCACTTTCCTGCCCGCTCCCCACTGTCCGCTCCCCACTGTCTCCCTGCCCGCTCCCCACTGTCCGCTCCCCACTGTCCTGCTCCCCACTGTCCGCTCCCCACTGCCCGCTCCCCACTGTCCTGCCCGCTTCCCCACTGCTCCGCTTCCCCACTTTCCGCCCGCTCCCCACTGTCCGCTCCCCACTGTCCGCTCCCCACTGTCCTGCTCCCCACTGTCCGCTCCCCACTGCCCGCTCCCCACTTTCCTGCCCGCTCCCACACTGTCCTGCCCGCTTCCCACTGCTCGTTCCCGACTGCCCGCTCCTCACTGCCCGCTCCCCACTTTCCTGCCGCTCCCCACTGTCCCGCTGCCCGCTCCCCACTGCCCGCTCCCCACTTTCCTGCCCGCTCCCCACTGCCCGCTCCCCACTTTCCTGCCCGCTCCCCACTGCCCGCTCCCACTTCCCTGCCCGCTCCCCACTGTCCGCTGCCCGCTCCCCACTGCCCGCTCCCCACTGTCCGCTCCCCACTGCCCGCTCCCCACTGCCCGCTCCCCCCCACTTTCCTGCCCGCTCCCCCACTGCCCGCTCCCCACTGTCCGCTCCCCACTTTCCTGCCCGCTCCCCACTGTCCGCTCCTCACTGCCCGCTCCCCACTTCCTGCCCGCTCCCCACTGTCCGCTCCCCACTTTCCTGCCCGCTCCCCACTGCCCCGCTCCTCACTGCCCGCTCCCCCACTTTCCTGCCCGCTCCCCACTGTCCGCTCCTCCCACTTTCCTGCCCCGCTCCTCACTGCCCGCTCCCCACTGTCCGCTCCCCACTTTCCTGCCCGCTCCTCACTGCCCGCTCCCCACTGTCCGCTCCCCACTTTCCTGCCCGCTCCTCACTGCCCGCTCCCCACTGTCCGCTCCCCACTTTCCTGCCCGCTTCCCCACTGCCCGCTCCCCACTGCCGTCCCCACTGTCCGCTCCCCCTGCCTCCTGCCCGCTCCCCACTGTCCGCTCCCCCTGCCCGCTCCCGCCCACTGTCCGCTCCCCACTGCCCGCTCCCCACTTTCCTGCCCGCTCCTCATTGCCTGCTCCTCACTGCCCGCTGCCCGCTCCCCACTGTCCGCTCCCCACTGCCCGCTCCCCACTGCCCGCTCCCCACTTTCCTGCCCGCTCCTCACTGCCTGCTCCTCACTGCCCGCTCCCCGCTGTCCGCTCCCCACTGTCCGCTCCCCACTGCCCGCTCCCCACTTTCCTGCCCGCTCCTCACTGCCCGCTCCCGCTGCCCCCGCTCCCCGCTGCCCGCTCCCCGCTCCCCGCTCCCCGCTGTCCGCTTCCCACTGTCCGCTCCCCACTGCCCGCTCCCCACTTTCCTGCCCGCTCCTCACTGCCCCGCTCCCCGCTGCCCGCTCCCCACTGTCCCGCTCCCCACTGTCCTGCCCACTCCCCACTGTCCGCTCCCCACTGTCCTGCCCGCTCCCCACTGTCCCTGCCCTCCTGCCCGCTCCCCACTGCCCGCTCCCCCACTTTCCTGCCCGCTCCTCACTGCCTGCCTCCTCACTGCCCGCTGCCCGCTCCCCCCCCGCTGTCCGCTCCCCACTGCCCGCTCCCCACTGCCCGCTCCCCACTGTCCTGCCCGCTCCTCACTGTCCTGCCCACTCCTCGCTCCTCGCTCCTCGCTGTCCGCTGTCCGTTCCCCGCTCCCCACTTTCCTGCCCACTCCCCACTGCCCGCTCCCCACTGCCCGCTCCCCCCTATCCTGTCCGCTCTCATTGTCCACTGCCCGCTGTGTTTTTAAACAATCAACACACTTTGGTAAAAGGCAAATCCCGAGTGGCGTCTGTGTGTTGTTGTTCAGTCTGGTGGTTTGATCCAGGCCTGAAGACGACCGTCCAATCAGATGTGTTTATCTCAGTCAGGCAGAAGCTCATTGGTCGCCCATCACTTTGAACAAAAGCCCATTTCTCTCCTCTCAGATGAACAGTTCAGTGCGTCGCTCATTGATTCTGCAGAAATCCTCCGTGTTTTTTAAGCCTCAGTGATATTTCTTCCTCGTGATGGACCGTGCATGTTTCTGATTGGCTGTCTGATCTGTCAATCACGCCCATCCCCTTGCAAAAATTAGTATTCTGGACTAAGGATGGCCCTGATTAGTCGACTAATCGATAACTGATCATTAAGAATTTCATCGATCACGTTCATCGACAAACTGGTTGTATGTTTCTGTGTAGTGTGAGGAGACGAGTCCGCGTCTGTTTTCTGTTTTTTCATTTTGGTTTCGGAGACAAATAATGAAGAAAATCGTAGTTTTTCGTTTTCATATTTTTGGTTTTATTTTGAAAAACACATGAATGAATGAAACACGGATTTAATAATAGTAATAATAATGATAATATTAATAATATAAAAACTCTCCCGACGATTGATTAGAAACATTTTATCGCTGCAGTTCCTTTAATATCTCAGTGGTTTCGTGATGTCTTAGGATTTCTTAAATTAGAAAAGATTAATATTGCAAACAAGGGCAATGAAGAAAGTTTTGAACAGACATGGGGTTTGTTTATGGAAAACTGCAAATCTTTAAAAATTCTGCCTTTACCCTTTTTTAATTTAAATTTTATTTTATTAATTTTATTTATTTTTTATTTTTTTTCACCATCATAATTATTATTATCTTTTGATTGTTTGCCTTTGCTTCATTTTTGATAATATTTGGATTTGGTATTTATTATTAAGATGGTGTTTTCCTTTTGAAAATAAGAAAAATATAAAAGGAAAAATAATTGTGATTTGTAAATCTTGTATGAGTATATTGTGATTCCTTAATAAAAATATTTAAAAAAAAGAAAAATTTTATCGAATGCTCAGGCAACGCACAAATCAAATGATCCGGTGTTGTTCTTGTTCAGTAGATGATTGTTGTGACCTACATTTCTTATCCACCACAATAAAAAAATAAATAAAAACTACTTGATTGTGATGGTTCAAAATGAAATCTCACACGAGCTCATATTAAACAAGAACCTCTGTGCTTTTGTTTCCTCTGCACAATATTGAGCGTCTGTCAGGTATCGGCTCTGTTTACACGTCCACGGGCCCCGGGGTGGTCCCACTCCTCCGCCGCCCTCCACACCTCCTCCTCCCCCTCTCCTCCACACCTCCACCCCCTCCTCCACACCTCTCCTCCCCCTTCCTCCACACCTCCACCCCCCTCCTCTCTCCCTCCCGTCCAGGTTCACGCCTCAGCACCTGGAGCTCTGACAGCAGCGGTCAGCCTCGCACCCCTGCACCCCTCCCCTCGCTCCCCATCCCTGTCAAACCCAGTCGAAGGCAGGTCTCTCAGCCCCCGACCCCCCCCGACCCCCCCCCTCCCCCAGCCCCACGGCTCCAACAACAACAAACAAAACTGTACTTCTCACAGCACTTTTCTGACGTCATGAAGACTTTACTTTTTATGTCGTAGCCTGATTCATCAGACGGTTTGACTTTGTAGAAACGGTCTGACCACACGTTTTCTTTATGTTTTGATCTTTCTTAAAGGTTGTATAGAGGATTTTTTTTTTAAGGGAAGAGAAATACAGCGACAGTCCTTGTGCGCGTTCAGAATTACCGTTGAAGTTTCCTGTCTAGAAGTAATTCAGCGACCGACGCGTCAGTTTTTAGACCCTTCGTCTGCTTCGGTCGCGCCATCGCTGGACGAGATCTCCAAGAATCACCTCAGTTTGGCTTTGCTCCTTTTCCTCTTCTCTTCTTCTTTCAGCGACCTCAAAAACGACTTTCTTCTGCGGCGAACCGGTCGTGGATTCTCGTCCGCCGTCGTACGACAAACTTGGTGCGAAATGCGAGGAAGCGACAGTTCGAAAAAGCCTCTAAGAACCGCTGCGTAAACCACGTAATCCCCGCGCTCCGACGAGTCAGTTATACTAGGGAGTTTGATTGACAACCCAACAGCCAATAGAAAATGAGGGAGCCTCGTTTTCTAATGGCTGATGTTTATCTGGCCTCAACACGTCCACAGTTGATAGATTTTCGTTCTTTTTTTTTTTTGGTCATCATAATTACAAAGCTGCTGCGTCTCTGTAATGGTATTTTAATCTTTCACTGACAGTTTGAAACTAAAAAAAATCCTCCATACAACCTTTAAGCAGCTTTTCTGTATTTTACTGAAACAGATGAGCCTGTCTTTACTGTTGGCAGGGATCAGATTGGTCAAAAATATTGGACACCTGGCAAAGGAGAAATTCAGTTTGTCGACTGGACAAAAGTTTATTTGGTTCAATATGTTCTGGTACGTTCTGGTTCTGGCATTCTGACCAGAACTGAAGAAGCAGCTTGGATAAGCTGCGAAACGTATGTGACCAAATAAACTTTTGTCCAGTCAAAAAATTGAATTTCTCCTTTGCCATGGATTCTACCTGAACGACTGAGGGATTTTTCATATATTGGACATTTCTTGTATAAAACTGGGACAAATCACTGTTTCACCCTAATTATTACCTCTGCCAAGGAGGTTATGTTTTTGCCGGCGTTTGTCTGTTTGTTTGTTTGTTTGTCTGTTTGTTTGTTTGTTTGTTTTTGTTTTTGTCTGTTTGTAGCAACATAACTCAAAAAGTTATGGACCGATTTTGATGAAATTTTCAGGATTTGTTGGAAATGTGAAAAGGAAGAACTGATTTCATTTTGGGGCTGATCCGGAAGAAATCCTGGATTCTGGATCACTTTGAAATTTTAGTTAACATTGTGGTAAATGGGGCCAAAAATTTTGTTTCTCAATATCTGGGTTAATTATTGACCAAACCCCATGAAATTTGACTCAGGGATGGACAATGGGATCCTCTTTCATATTCCAAAGGCTGATCCGGATCTGATCCAGAAGACTGATTTTATCGCAATTTATATAAAAAATGGGGGTGGTCCTTGGCGGAGGTCTGCGCTCTCTGACTGCTTTTCTAGTTTATAATGTGTTTGTCTGCACATTCACACACATTGGGTTTACACGCTTCTAACTGAAAACTGATCTGAACTGCCACCATAGTCAGTAAATGGTGCAGCAAAACTTGAATTTCCTTCTGGATCAATCAAGTCTGTCTCTCTCTCTTTCTGTCTTATCTTTTTTTTATTATTATTATTATTTTTGTCCTCATAAGACGCAGGACTCCATTGTATTTCCCACAATAAATACCTGTACAAACAAAAATAATAAAGAGTGAGTGTGTAGTTCACCTCACACTCTTTATTCACACCCCCCCCCCCCCCGTGTGGACTCTGTATTTGAATGAGCGTGAGAGCAGGAGCTGTCAGGTCTGTCATGTCCTGAGCCTCCAAAGTGTGTGTGTGTTTGTGTGTGTGTTTGTGTGTATGTGTGTGTGTGTTTGAATAAAGTGTGTAGCATTAAAGCAAATCTCAAATGCAAAACCCACAGTCGTGATCCATGGTGCAGTGTTTCCTCTGACCATTGGCTTTATTTTTTATTTACCAAGTCGTATTTGGAGTGATTAATAAATAAATTGATTGATTAATTAATAGCGGACCTCAGATCGACTGTTCCACAGACGTAAAAACTGAATGTGGCCTCAGTGTGAGTTTGAGTTTGGGACAGTTAAAAGACGAGACCCGAGGACCTGAAGGCCTTAAAGGTTGTATGGAGGATTTTTTTTGTTTCAAATTGTCAGTGATAGATTATAGATGCAGTCGCCTTGTAATTATGATGACCAAAAAAAAGAGAATAAAAATTCATCAACTCTGGACGTGGTGGGGCTAAACATTTGCCAATAGATAACGACACTGCCTCGTTATCTGTGAGCTGACAGGCTGTCAATCAACTCCCTACGTTTCTAGTGTAACTGACTTGTCTGCGCCGCCGGTACGTGGTTTACGTACGACTGTCACACAGAGGGGAGTCGCACAGACGCACAGATGCTGTTTACTCCACCAACACAACAGTTCTTAGCGGCTTTTTTTTGACCTATATCTTCCTCACAGTTTCAGCACAAAGTTTGTTGCGATGGCGACAAGAATCCAGGAGCAGTTCGCCGCAAAAGAAAGTCCGTTTTTGAGGTCGATGAAAGAAGAAGACAAGGGGAAAAGCAGCGAAGCCAAACTAAGGTGATTCTTGTAGATTCATTCCAGCGATGGCGCGACTGAAGCAGACGAAGGGTCTAAAGACTGAAGCACTGGTCCACAAATTACTCCTGGACAGGAACTTCTGCTTATTATGGAAACGTACTTTATTTCCAAAGAGTGAGACAAACGTTTTTCAGGACACGAAAGCGATATCCTATGTCTGAAAACGTATTTTCAAGGCAAAGAAAGAGTCCGCTTGCTGCTGCGTGTTGTAGCTAGTTCATTCGCACTGAATCTCCGCGCAACCTTCTCTGCACCCCTTCCCTGCTCCTCTCTTCCCACTGCTCCTCACTTCTCCGTCTTGTCTACCAACACTGTAGTTAGTTGTTTACAAGTCATGTGCAGTTCACCGGCTGTAAACAAACCTGTTTGTGGCGTAAGGAGGAGGAGGAGGAAGCGTTTCTAAGTAGGAGCATGTGGGGGAGGGGAGGTGGTTTCACGCATGCGCAACATTTGAAAAAGGACAAACAGTTGCTGGATTTCTCGTTCCTTGGAAAATCCTCTATACAACCTCAAGTCTCGTCGCCCGATCGCGCTTTGAAGACACCCTGCTCCATGAACTTTGGTTCTCTGTGTCTCAAGTCCAAGATTAGTCCTGGTTTAGAAGAAGAAAGAACCTGCACATGAGCCGAGTGCAGGTGCAGGACCAACAAGATCAGATGAACAGGATTAATTAAAAATCCGCACACTGTTTTAAAGCTCCCAACGTGAGATTTGCACTCGGATGAAGGACTTGTGGTCTGAAACATTGTGCCAATAAATTCCACGTTGGGAGCTGCGGATTTTTAATTATTCCTAGTCCTGGGTTTAGACCTGGTTAGTCTGGGTTCAGTCCTTTAGTCCTGATTTAGTCTTGGTTTGGTTTTGTATTAGTCCTGTTTTAGTCCTTGTTTAGTCCTGTTTTAGTCCTGGTTTAGTCCTGGTTTTAGTCCTGTTTTTAGACCTGGTTTTAGTCCTGGTTTTAGTCCTGGTTTAGTCCAGGTTTAGACCTAATTTAGACCTGTTTTTTTCTTGGTTTTAGTCAAGGTTTAGTCCTGGTTTAGTCCACGTGGTGCAGACAAGACAAAAGTTGAAGCTCCAAACTATGAGTACGTTGTTGAAATGACGACATCAAAAAGCGTTGAATTGGCGTTTTGTCGGAAAAACGGAATGTCAGAGCGGTGATACGTCGGAATAAGAGTTGTCCCCCACTTTAACAGAAAATCGTGTCATCTTGTCTGAACCTCGTGTAACTTCGGGTCATACGTGGAGCGGGGGGCGGCGGCGGCGGCGGTGGCGTGCAGGTTTCGGACACGCCGGTGTAGAAAGCGAGCGCTCGGGAGGCGGTCCACGTGCACGCTCGTGAGGCGGTGCACGTGCACGCTCGCCCTGACAGTGAATCAGTCATGCGGCGGCGCGTGATGAGAGCCTGATTAAGGACGCGAGGCCAGACCAGCGCGTCCTGATTAAACCTGGAGTTTTTACATCAAACCAGCGGCGGAAGAAAAGCTCAGGAGGAAAGTCAAACATCTGCACAAGTTTGGAGGTTAAAGACCCAGAGAATCAGTTATGATCCAGTGCTGTAGTCGGGACACATGAACCAGGACTAAACCAGAACTAAAATCAAAACTAAAACCAGGTCTAAACCAGGACTAAAATCAGGACTAAACCAGGACTGAAACAGGACTAAACCAGGACTAAAACCAGGACTAAACCAGGACTAAAATCAGGACTAAACCAGGTCTAAACCAGGACTAAATCAGGATTTAACTAGGACTAAACCAGAAATAAACCAGGACTTAAAATCAGGTCTAAAACCAGGGCTAAGTCCAGGTCTAAACCAGGACTAAACCAGGACTAAAATCAGGACTAAAACCAGGACTAAACCAGGACTAAAATCAGGACTAAAACCAGGTCTAAACCAAGACTAAAACCAGGTCTAAACCAGGACTAAAACCAGGTCTAAACCAGGATTAAAAACCAGGACTAAACCAGAACTAAAACCAGGTCTAAACCAGAACTAAACCAGGACTAAAACCAGGTCTAAACCAGGACTAAACCAGAACTAAACCAGAACTAAATCAGAACTAAAACCAGGACTAAACCAGTATTTAACCAGGACTAGATATATTGCATAGTCTGAAATGTTACACATTAGGGCATTAAACTTCTTCCATCTTGTTTTCATGAAATTAAAGGTGAATTGCTTGTTTCTATGGTGACTGGTAAGTTTAATGCCGTATTGTGGAACATTCTAGGTATTTCCATGCAGTAAACATGTCTCTGGAAAGTTACACAGTGCATCTTTAATGGAACCTTCAGGAAAATAAACTCACACTGGTGCTGTTTTGTGTCTTGACAGTATTTAAAGTCGGGCTGTTGGATCTACAGTTCTTCCCTCGTCTGTGGAACTCGCTGGAGGCTCCTGAGGCTCCTGAGGCTCCTGAGGCTCCTGAGGCTCCTGAGGCTCCTGAGGCTCCTGAGGCCCCGGGTCCCCCCCAGGGCCCCACCTCCACAGGGACACGAGCGGCAGCAGGAGAAGCACGAGTGGCTCCTCCGGTGGAGAAGAAGAAACAGCCGCTCAATCATCACAGTTTTAACTTCAAGTTTTTGGTTTTGGAGATTTTTCAGCCCTCGACTGTGAAGTTTTCAGAGAATCAAACTTAATGTACTTTTCATTTTCAAATCAGGTCTAAACCAGGTCTAAACCAGGACTAAACCAGGTCTAAACCAGGACTAAACCAAGACTAAACCAGGTCTAAACCAGATCTAAACCAGGACTTAAATCAGGACTAAACCAGGAGTAAACTAGGACTAAATCAGGTCTAAACCAGGACTAAACCAGGACTAAATCAGGTCTAAACCAGGACTAAACCAAGACTAAACCAGGTCTAAACCAGATCTAAACCAGGACTTAAATCAGAACTAAAACAGGACTAAACCAGGACTAAACCAGGTCTAAACCAGGTCTAAACCAGGACTTAAATCAGGACTAAAATCAGGTCTAAACTAGGTCTAAACCAGGACTAAACCAGGTCTAAACCAGATCTAAACCAGGACTTAAATCAGGACTAAACTAGGTCTAAACCAGGACTAAACCAAGACTAAACCAGGTCTAAACCAGATCTAAACCAGGACTTAAATCAGGACTAAAATCAGGTCTAAACCAGGTCTAAACCAAGACTAAACCAGGTCTAAGCTAGGTCTAAACCAGGTCTAAACCAGGTCTAAACTACACCAGGACTAAACCAAGACTAAACAGGTCTAAACCAGGTCTAAACCAGGACTTAAATCAGAACTAAAACAGGACTAAACCAGGACTAAACCAGGTCTAAACCAGGTCTAAACCAGGACTTAAATCAGGACTAAAATCAGGTCTAAACTAGGTCTAAACCAGGACTAAACCAGGTCTAAACCAGATCTAAACCAGGACTTAAATCAGAACTAAAACAGGACTAAACCAGGACTAAACCAGGTCTAAACCAGGTCTAAACCAGGACTTAAATCAGGACTAAAATCAGGTCTAAACTAGGTCTAAACCAGGACTAAACCAGGTCTAAACCAGATCTAAACCAGGACTTAAATCAGGACTAAACTAGGTCTAAACCAGGACTAAACCAAGACTAAACCAGGTCTAAACCAGATCTAAACCAGGACTTAAATCAGGACTAAAATCAGGTCTAAACCAGGTCTAAACCAAGACTAAACCAGGTCTAAACCAGGTCTAAACCAGGACTACACCAGGACTAAACCAAGACTAAACCAGGTCTAAACCAGGTCTAAATCAGGACTAAAATCAGGACTAAACCAGGTCTAAACCAGGTCTAAATTAGGACTGGATCTGTCCTGACTCAGTCCGTACGCGGTGCAAAATCCCAGCATCGCAGTCACTGAAGTCACGTAAACGGGAAACGGCCGTTATCCAGTTTTTTCCATTCTTCATTTAAACACAAAATCGAAAACTGAAAAAACGAATCGTTATCCGTTTTTTTTATTTTGAGTTGTTTTTTCGTTTTCTTATTTTTGGTTTTATATTGAAAAACGAATGAACGAATGATACACGGATTTGCATGTTTACGCACTCAGTGTCTATTGACTTGGGTCACGAAGGTTTGTCACTGTTAAAATATGGATCCCCAGAAAAAAAAAAAAAAAAAGTTTGTGAAACACTGGACTCCTTCTCTAGTATCTCTGATGTAATAAGCATTTTAATCCTGTGTTTTTGTCCTTGCTCTCCGCTCCGTCCTTGTCCTCCTCTGACCCTCTCTCTCTCTTTCTCTCTCTCTTCATTTTTCTCGCCGATTCACTCGCTCCACGTGGGCCCCGCCGCGGATGAGGATGTTTATTTATGGCCATCAATATTTAATTGAGTTGACTCTAATCTTGCGTTAGCGGCTCGTGAAGTCTCGCCGTGGCTCTTTAAATATTCAAATGAATTGGAGCGGAGATACAGTAAAGAGGCTTGTCTTAATTGTTGTGGGAGAGCAGGTAGCGGCGCGCGCGTTAACAAACGGCTCCGAAATGAGTTTTCCCGCCGAGTGTGGAAGCCGCGGCGAAAAGAAGCAGCCTAATTATTCATTCATAACAAGGAAAACACAAAAGGCCCGTGCAATTCCAGCTATTTATTACTCGGCAGGTGTTTCCGACGCGTGATCCTGATTTACATTTCGTTTTATTTACTGTACAACGAAAATGGTTTGGAGGGTTGTTTTTAAAAAGTGAGGATTACAGAGTTTTCTTCATCAAAAACATGTTACTCGTGCGTGTTTGAGGCATTTAGAGATCTCTCCCGGGGCCTACTCAAAGCCTCGTTATCAGTGGTGATGCTACTACCTACCAGGTCGAACGAAAACTAAACCAGGACTAAACCAGGACTACAACAGGACTAAACCAAGTCTAAACCAGGACTAAACCAAGACTAAACCAGGACTAAACCAAGACTAAACCAGGTCGAAACCAGGACAAAAGCAGAACTAAACCAGGTCTAACAAAAACTAAACCAGGACTAAACCAGGACTACAACAGGACTAAATCAGGTCTAAACCAGGTCTAAACCAGGTCTAAACCAAGACTAAACCAGGTCTAAACCAGGACTAAACCAGGACTAAACCAAGACTAAACCAGGTCTAAACCAGGACTAAACCAAAACTAAACCAGGTCTAAACCAGGACTAAACCAAGACTAAACCAGGTCGAAACCAGGACAAAAGCAGAACTAAACCAGGACTAAACCAGGACTACAACAGGACTAAATCAGGTCTAAACCAGGTCTAAACCAGGACAAAAGCAGAACTAAACCAGGTCTAACAAAAACTAAACCAGGACTAAACCAAGACTAAACCAGGTCTAAAACCAGGACTAAACCAAAACTAAACCAGGACTAAACCAGGACTACAAAGGACTAAATCAGGTCTAAACCAGGTCTAAACCAGGACTAAACCAGGACTAAATCAGGACTAAATCAGGTCTAAACCAGGTCTAACAAAACTAAACCAGGTCTAAACCAGACTAAACCAGGACTAAATCAGGTCTAAACCAGGTCGAAACCAGGTCGAAACCAAGACTAAACCAGGTCGAAACCAGGATTAAACCAAAACTAAACCAAGTCTAAACCAGGACTAAACCAGGTCTAAACTAAAAGGTCGAAACCAGGTAAACCAACTAAACAAGTCTAAACCAGGACTAAACCAAAACTAAACCAGTCTAACCAGGACTAAACTAAACCAGGATTAAACCAAAACTAAACCAAGTCTAAACCAGGACTAAACCAAAACTAAACCAGGTCTAAACCAGGACTAAACCAAAACTAAACCAGGTCTAAACCAGGACTAAACCAAAACTAAACCAGGTCAAAACCAGGACTAAACCAAGACTAAACCAGGTTACACCAGGACTAAACCAAAACTAAACCAGGACTAAACAAGACTAAACCAGGTCTAACCAGGACTAAACAAAACTAAACCAAAACTAAACCAGGTCAAAACCAGGACTAAACCAAGACTAAACCAGGTCTAAACCAGGACTAAACCAAATAAACCAGGACTAAACCAAGACTAAACCAGGTTCAAAACCAGGACAAAAGCAGAACTAAACCAGGACTAAACCAGGACTACAACAGGACTAAATCAGGTCTAAACCAGGTCTAAACCAGGACAAAAGCAGAACTAAACCAGGTCTAACAAAAACTAAACCAGGACTAAAACAAAACTAAACCAGGTGTAAACCAGGACAAATGCAGAACTAAATCAGGTCTAAAACCAGGACTAAATCAGGTCTAAACCAGGTCTAAACCAGGTTGAAGCCAGGTCTAAACCAGGACAAATGCAGAACTAAACCAGGTCTAAACCAAAACTAAACCAGGACTAAACCAGGTCTAAACCAGGATTAAACCAAGACTAAACCAGGTCGAAACCAGGACAAATGCAGAACTAAACCAGGTCTAAACCAAAACTAAACCAGGACTAAACCAGGTCTAAACTAGGATTAAACCAAGACTAAACCAAGACTAAACCAAGTTGAAACCAGGTCTAAACCAGGACTAAACCAGGTCTAAACCAGGATTAAACCAGGAATAAATCAGGTCTATAGTAGGACTAAACAGGACTAAACCAAGTCTAAATCAGATCTAAACCAGGACAAAAGCAGAACTAAACCAGGTCTAAACCAAAACTAAACCAGGTCTAAACCAGGACTAAACCAGGAATAAATCAGGTCTATAGTAGGACTAAACCAGGACTAAACCAAGTCTAAATCAGATCTAAACCAGGACAAAAACAGAACTAAACCAGGTCTAAACCAGGTCTAAGCCAAATAATTGTTTCTGTCAGTCACACGGGAGGAGCTCGGAGTAGAGCCGCTGCACCTCCACATCTTTTTAAAACATTTCTACACTGTTGGACAGTTTAAAGTCATTGCACCGAATATTTGACAAACCAAAATCTCTACCAGAAACACAATCATTTTCTTCCTTGTTCTTATCTTTTTTTTTTTTTTCGTCCCGTTTATGGTCGTACAAACTAATAATAATGTTAACGAAGGCGAAAAAGTTCATCGTTTATGATTGTGCGAAACGAACAACGATGAGATTGAAAGAATTTAAGGACTTTTTATGGTCGTACAAACTAATAATAACGTTAACAAAGGGACAAAAGTTTATCGTTTATGATCGTGCGAAACAAACAACGATGAGAATGAAAGAATGTAAGGACTTTTTTTTCGTTTGTGGTCGTACAAACTAATAATAACGTTAACGAAGGGACAAAAGTTCATCGTTTATGATCGTGCGAAACAAATGATGAGATTAAAAGAATGTAAGGACTTTTAGTTTTTCGTTTATGGTTGTACAGACTAATAATAATGTTCAAAAAGGCAAAAAAGTTTATTGTTTATGATCGTGCGAAACAAACAACGACGAGAATGAAAGATTTAAGGATTTTTTTATGGTCTTACAAACTAATAATAATGTTAACGAAGGCGAAAAAGTTCATCGTTTATGATTGTGCGAAACAAACGACGAGATTGAAAGAATTTAAGGACTTTTTTTTTCGTTATGGTCGTACAAACTAATAATAACGTTAACGAAGGGACAAAAGTTCATCGTTTATGATTGCGCGAAACAAATGACGAGACTGAAAGAATGTAAGGACTTTTTGTTTTTCGTTTATGGTCGTACAAACTAATAAAAATGTTAACGAAGGCGAAAAAGTTCATCGTTTATGATCGTGCGAAACAAATGATGAGATTAAAAGAATGTAAGGACTTTTAGTTTTTCGTTTATGGTTGTACAGACTAATAATAATGTTCAAAAAGGCAAAAAAGTTTATTGTTTATGATCGTGCGAAACAAACAACGACGAGAATGAAAGATTTAAGGATTTTTTTATGGTCTTACAAACTAATAATAATGTTAACGAAGGCGAAAAAGTTCATCGTTTATGATTGTGCGAAACAAACAACGATGAGATTGAAAGAATTTAAGGACTTTTTATGGTCGTACAAACTAATAATAACGTTAACAAAGGGACAAAAGTTTATCGTTTATGATCGTGCGAAACAAACAACGATGAGAATGAAAGAATGTAAGGATTATTTGTTTTTCGTTTATGGTCGTACAAACTAATAAAAATGTTAACGAAGGCGAAAAAGTTCATCGTTTATGATCGTGCGAAACAAATGATGAGATTGAAAGAATGTAAGGACTTTTTGTTTTTCGTTTATGGTCGTACAAACTAATAAAAATGTTAAGAAGGCGAAAAGTTCATCGTTTATGATCGTGCGAAACAAATGATGAGATTAAAAGAATGTAAGGACTTTTAGTTTTTCGTTTATGGTTGTACAGACTAATAATAATGTTCAAAAAGGCAAAAAAGTTTATTGTTTATGATCGTGCGAAACAAACAACGACGAGAATGAAAGATTTAAGGATTTTTTTATGGTCTTACAAACTAATAATAATGTTAACGAAGGCGAAAAAGTTCATCGTTTATGATTGCGCGAAACAAACGACGAGACTGAAAGAATGTAAGGACTTTTTGTTTTTCGTTTATGGTCGTACAAACTAATAAAAATGTTAACGAAGGCGAAAAAGTTCATCGTTTATGATTGTGCGAAACAAACAACGATGAGATTGAAAGAATTTAAGGACTTTTTATGGTCGTACAAACTAATAATAACGTTAACAAAGGGACAAAAGTTTATCGTTTATGATCGTGCGAAACAAACAACGATGAGAATGAAAGAATGTAAGGATTATTTGTTTTTCGTTTATGGTCGTACAAACTAATAATAATGTTAACGAAGGGACAAAAGTTCATCGTTTATGATCGTGCGAAACAAACAACGATGAGAATGAAAGAATGTAAGGACTTTTTGTTTTTCGTTTATGGTTGTACAAACTAATAATAATGTTCAAAAAGGCAAAAAAGTTTATTGTTTATGATCGTGCGAAACAAACAACGACGAGAATGAAAGATTTAAGGATTTTTTTAT